>NC_043969.1:53096949-53104449 GCF_902148855.1 Sphaeramia orbicularis | reverse complement strand
GGGGTACTTGAAATTTTTTTTGGAAAACACATAAATTCATGAATTGAATTTAAAAAATTGCAAAAAATAAATGAGAATTAAAGCCCATACATATAATAAATTTACTCCTGACCTTATTTAATTTCAATATTTTTTATTTTTTATATTATTATTGTTTTGTCATCTTATTTACACTTTGGTACAATTTTAACAATATTTCTATTTTATATTATTCAAGATGAGTTTATTTGAGTAATTAAGTAATTATTTTTGTTGATGAAAAGTCCATTTATTCATTAGTGACTGATTAATTTATTTTTCTTACCTTACTTAAAAAAAAAAGTAAAAAAAACAGTCGTATTCCGGCAGCTGGGGCGCCCAAAAAACACTGGTTAATAACAGAAAATAACCATCTCATAAAAATACGGTAATTTCCATAATTCAAATACAGTTTTTTTTCCCTAACTTTACATGAGATTTTGCATATTTTTGACTTTTAATGTTTAATAAAGACATTTACATGTATTAAAACAATCAAATTACCTATAAATATGGATGAACATTGTTATAAAACAAATAATAGGGATTAAATTGCAGAAAAGTTCTGTTATTAGTTGGTGTGATCACATAATTTTATGTAAAAACTTGTACATTAATTAATATTTGATGAAATAAAAATGATATACCCATAAAACATTTGATTTATCTTTCAAAACCTGTCAATTACTGTTAATAAACTACTTGTCTGGATTTAAATTCTAACAATTTACTGTAAAATTTAACAATCATATCAAGTATTAACATTATGTTATTGGTTATTTCACATTCAATCAATAACAATACATTTGCAAATGTATTTTAACTGTATTTTCTGTGAAAAAGAAAAAAAAATTCTTTTAATAAATGGAAAATTTTATGGTCTTCACAGTTACAGTTTTTTTCCTGTTATTTTTCCATTGGACATGTAAAACCACAGTCTGTTTGTGTCATTTCACTGATATTTTATCTTGGAATTTCACTGATATTTACATGTATTAAAACAATCAAATTATGGTGCAATTTTAAGAATATTCTATTTTATGCTATTCAAGATGAATTTATTTGAGTAATTAAATATTATGTTGATGAAAGGTTCATTTATTCATTAGTGATTAATTTATTTTCTTTTCAATGGAAGAGGACACTTTCAGTTCATACTTTGCACATAATTGACTTATAAAGATTTGTTAATTTTAATATGTTTAAGTTAAATATATGTTTGTTTCTTTACAAAATTTGTCAATAAAAACAGACACCTTTTGGCAAAGGAACAAATTTTGAGAACAGAGCAGAATTTTCACTGTTATTTCACAGATTTTCCTGTATTTTTAAGATACAGGAAAATATCAATGCAATGACAAAAACAGACTGTGATTTTACATGTCAAATGGAAAAGAACAGGAAAAAACTCTGTCAATAACCAGAAAATTTACATTTTTTTTAAAGATTTTTTTTCACATAAAAATACAGTTAAAATACATTTGCAAATGTATCGTAATTTCACAAATATTTCTTTTCTATTTATGAGATTAAACTGTTCATTTAAAGGTTAATACTGTAAAAAAAAAAAAAAAAACAATAAAACTAGATAAAATTCCTGACAGTTAACGGTAACAGAAGTATTTCTTCTGTCAGTTGAACCAGACTTGTTTGTTCATTGACAAATATCTTGTGTAATTACAGGAGGTTTCACAACAAAAATGTTGAATAAATGTATTTTTGTGAATGTATAACATGTATAAGCACTGATAAACTGTCCAAATACAGTTTTTATCAGTGGATTGGACAACTGAGTCTCACTGAAAATTATTTATATATATATTTATAGGGAATTGGATTGTTTTAATACATGTAAATATTCTTTATTAAACATTAAAAAGTCAAAAAAAATATGCAAAATCTCTTGTAAAGGTAGAGCAAAATACTGTATTTGAATTATGGAAAATTACCGTATTTTTATGAGGTGTTTTTTTTCTGTTATTTTACAGGATTTTTTTGGCGCCCCAGCTGCCGAAATATATTTTTTATGGTTTTGTTTTTTTTTGTTTGTTTTTTTACAGTGTAGAACTCACACAGGGACTCCTTCATTATTGGAACTGAAAACACACACACATTACAAGTCAAATCTATCATATCATATCCACTCAACAGAATCAGAATACTTTATAAATTACTGATTATTATTTTTGTGAATGTATAACATGTATAAGCACTGATAAACTGTCCAAATACAGTTTTTATCAGTGGGTTGGACAACTGAGTCTCACTGAAAATTATATATATATATATATTTATAGGGAATTGGATTGTTTTAATACATGTAAATGTTCTTTATTAAACAGTAAAGAGTGAAAAAAATATGCAAAATCTCATGTAAAGTCAGAGCAAAAAACTGTATTTGAATTATTAAAAATTACTGTATTTTTATGAGATGGTGATTTTCCGTTAGTTAACAGTATTTTTTTTGTGGCGCCCCAGCTGCCAGAATAATTTGTGTTTTTTTAATTTATTTTTTTTTTTACACTGCACTGTCCTTCAGTGTGAGAGAATCAACTTTAGTCTTTTCTTCTATTTTTCAGCAGGAATTAAAGGAAAGGAATGAAAAGTTTTGACGAGGCACAATGGAAAAAAAAGGACTAAAAAAATAATTATTTTTCTGTTCTGTTATTTTCAGTTTAGTGTGCAGTTCAGATGAAATGTGTCCAAATCATCACAAGATGAGAAAGAAATAAAAAAGCAGAAGGCAAACGCACTAAGAGCCGACAGAAAAAGGACTACAGAGGAATTCAGAGGAGGCTTTAAAACAGCTGAGGGTGTTTTTGTCTGCGCTGCTTGACATCCTCAAAGTACGGCAGAGATCTGGGATATGCATTAACAAAGGAAACTGTTCACGACGGTCACAAAGAAATGAACCCAATTCCAGGCTACATCAATTACACCAGATTACTATTTACCCTGAGAGATGAGGCTTAAAGGGAGTCCTTCAGGGGAGATGGAGGACTGAACTCAAACCCAAACGCCCTTGAAAACTCATTTGAGTCGTACAGGCTGGAGCTCAGAGCAGCGAGGAGGAAAAACTGGGACGGGAATGGAAAGACCGCAGAGCTCAAAAGCTTCATCCTGCGCCAACATTTACTGTATGGGTGAAAAGTTCGCGTTCGCCGGCTACATCCCAACTGCTATGAAGTCGCACAAACTCCCCCCAACTCTCCTGTGCAAAAATGTTTGAGACAGGATGTACACTTATGGATTTATTACATTTTTTTGTCCATTTTGAACTGCCATCTGACCCCCTGCACATGCTCAGAAACTCACCTAATTCACCAGACATGTCATGTTCTGGTCAATACTTTCAAACAATATCAAAATTAACCCCTTAGGTGGCAAAACGTGCTCTGTAGCGCCACCTACACTTACAAAATTGTCCCTAGCGGCCAGTAGGAATGTCATACAAACATAAAACCAGCGCCAAAATGTTGGTCTCATCGAGCCTGAAAAATCACACACTCACACCCATGAGCTAAACCCAACAGGAAGCTGGAAATCTGCCTCTGAATGTATACTAACATCAAAGAATTAACAGGACAAGACTGTTTCCACCATCATTAAATATTCAGTTCAAACTTTGTTGACACATATTATACAGTAATACGTTCAGGAGACGCTGTATGAGCCTCCAGGCCAAGAAGTTTGAGATAGAACGTAGGGTAAGGGATTAATCGCAGTTAGTTGATAGGATCGATGTCTGCATCTGTCAGAGAACTCTGCAGTATATCACAATATTTCATTTCATAACACTGTATTAATATTAAAAAGTACTGTATCAATATTTTTAGGTCTTTATTCAAATGCAGATAGGGCAGAGGTTCATTTTAGTTTTTTTAGTTTTTCTATGTTGTTTTATATTTTATCTATTGTTATTTAACACTGCACTGTAAAAAAAGAAAAAAAAAAATTAAAAAATGCCAAAAAAAATACTGTTAAATAATGGAAAATAACCATCTCATAAAAATACAGTAATTTTCCATAATAAAAATACAGTTTTTTGCCCTAACTTTACATGAGATTTTGCATATTTTTTTGACTTTTTAATGTTTAATAAAGAATATTTACATGTATTAAAACAATCTAATTACCTTTATATATATATATATATATATATATATATATACACACACACACACACATATATATACACACACACACACACACACATATATATATATAATATATATATATATATATATATATATATATATATATTTATACATATGTATATATATAAAATTTTCAATGAGACTGTTGTACAATCCACTTTTTGTTGTGAAACTTCCTGTAATTACACAAGATATTTGTCAATTAACAAACAAGTCTGGTTAAACTGACAGAACTAATACTTCTTCTATGGTTAATTGTGAGTAATTTATCACGTTCTACTATTATTATTATTATTATTTGATTTTTTTTTTACAGTATTAAACTTTAAATCAACAGTTTAATCTCATAAATAGAAAAGAAATATTTGTGAAATTACGATACATTTGCAAATGTATTTTAACTGAATTTTTCTGTGAAAAAAGAAAAAAAAATATTTTAAAAAATTAAATTTTCTGGTTATTCACAGTTACAGTTTTTTCGTGTTCTTTTCCATTTGACATGTAAATCACAGTCTGTTTTGTCCTTTCATTAATATTTTCCTGTGTCTTAAAAATACAGGAAAAATCTGTAAAATAAACGTTCTACTTTAAAATTCTATTAAATTACAGATTTTTTTAACAGTGTATGTGTACGTTCTGCCCTGTGATATTACACTAGAGCTGAGCTGCATTTGTCAAGAATCCACCTGAAATTATTGGTGAAATGGAAATATGATGGACTGGTTAATCTGATAGGCCTGTCCGTCCGTCTGTCTGTCCATCTGTCCGTCCGTCCGTCTGTCCATCCGTCTGTCCATCTGTCCATCCGTCTGTCCATCCATCTGTCCTTCCGTCTGTCCGTCTGTCCGTCTGTCCATCCGTCTGTCCATCTGTCCGTCCGTCTGTCCGTCCTTCGTCTTTCCCACCTCTCTGTTTGGTGTATGTGATCTGATTCCACTACTTCTGCTCATTTTTCTTATATACTGACCCTGGTATTTTCCTATAGGACCACAAACGGTTAATTACTCATGGTTAATTAAGACACTAAAGACTTAATGTCTTAAAACAAAAAGCAGAAAGAGCACCAGGCTATGGCACAGAAGTCTGTTAATTAAATTATCCGTGTACTTTGGCCCCAGGGATGGCAGATAAGAAGAACAGGGATTAGCATCTTCCTCATGTATGAATGTGAGCCCACATACTGCACACAAAGGACACAAAAAACAACACACACAGCAGCTCCCCTCCAGTCACAGCAGCTATTTAAAGCCCCCCAGGCTCCTCTGTGCTCACAATGAGGCTGAAGTTTGTCAGACTCCACTGTTGGAAGACTTGTACTTACTGTCACCTGGTGCATTCAAGGGAAACTATGTCCCAGAAACAGGCTGAAGAGGCTCCACACAGACCCGCTCAGACCCCCCCGCTGCATGTGCACACGCCTTACCTTCCTCTTCTTGAAGGCCTGTCGGGCCAGGTATCCTCTGCAGGCCGCCTGGAACAGAGAGATGTTCCTCCTGGTCTGAACGTCACGCTGCTCCTCCAGTCTGGACAGAGTCCCAGCCCGGAAGAACACCTGAGGAAGACCAGGCTAAGGTTAGCATCGTTAAGGAAAACTAAGGACACGACCAAAACTAGAACTGTAACCAGTGTCCAGAACGCAGACCTCCACCAAACACCCTGAACTCTGTGCATGTGTGGATCCACTCTGTCTGTTTAAATCCAACAGTTTCCAGGTTGTTCCATACACACAAACAGTTGAATCTGGTCCCAGTCATGTGTCTGTGCAATTAGATTCAATTCACATCAATATTAGTTGAGTTCTAATTTTAAATGTGTGGGAAATGGGATTTTCAGTGTTCAGTGTAAATGTCCACAGAGTCCACATTCCACAGTGGATGTGGACAATTTGTTCCATACAAGAGACTGTTCTAAGCTACAGGTGGATCCAACTGGAGGAGAATCAGAGTCGTTTGGAATTTTGGATGAATTTCTGAAAATGTCTCAGTGATGACAGATGGAAAACTGTAGATGTGTTGTGACCTTGCTGTGACCTTGAACTTTGTCCTACTGGGACCAAAATGGACTGGGTTGGTCCCAGGGCCTAGGCCTATCTGTGGGGAAGATCTGGGAAAGATGGGTGGAAGAGTTTTACACTAAAGATGAGAACAAACAAACAAACAAACAAACAAACACACAAACAAACAACACCAAAGCAAAGTGATCACAATACCTCCTGGCGGAGGTAAAAATCCAAAACTATTAGAACCTTGGACGGGGGGGGGGGGGGGGGGGGGGGGGGGGGGCAGAGGAAAGGACTTAAAGCTCTGCAGCTTCACTTTAGGAAACATGAATGAAGTGACGTTGTCCTGAGGAAGGAACGCCCCCACTCACAGGTTCCAAAAGTCCACTGGTACCAAACACCACTAAGACTTCTATGGTCGTCTATGTTCCTGACTGATTCCAGATTTGATCTCTGCTGGTTTCATCATTAATGTTCAACATGTTCAGGTGCTTTGGCTCATCACCCACCCATCCTGGAAACCACCGACACCACAGGTGTCCAACATGCGGCCCATGGGCCAAAACTGGCCCACTGAAGGGTCCGATCCAGCCCCTGGGATTGAAAGACGCTCGTCTTGCTCTAAGATGTCAGATGACCATCATAAGGATTATTAAATTGGATTAAATTAGTTTTATATCTATATAGATATATATATAAAACAAAGGAGTAAATGTATGAACCAAAAAAGAACAAAAGAAATTAAATATAAGTGTTTTGCTTGATGAGTGTTTTATTTTGCAATTTATTTTATTTTTCTATTTTTTGCCTGTAGCAAAAATCAAGCTTTGTTTTAACTTTTAAACCTGGATCCTTCTTTTTGGGGAAGTTCTGCATTTGTCCTTTTGATTCATCCATCCGAAACGTAACTGGGAGTTAATAATGAAATAAACAACCCCCTCTGGAGCGCCCAGATTTAGCTGGACTCCACTTTACAGAGTTAATAAAAAAATAAAAAAATAAAAATAAAAACTAAATGCTTTTCTCATAAAACCTGAAACTGTCAAACTACATCAACACTGTTAAACCAGGCTATCCTTCTGATGAAAAACAAATACAAAACTATCTGGAACTCAACCTAAACTGAAAACTACAGTCATGAACATTTGTGACCTACAATCGTCCGTCTCTCCTCTTCTGAATTTCCTTCACATCTTTCCTTGAGTACGTGACATTTTCACTCCAGCTCAAGGAGAAGTTAAAGAAAAAGACGTATGATGTTTTGTTTGTTTTTTTTTAATTATTTCACAGCCATCATTGAGTAGCTCTGCACGTCTGTCTGATATT
>NC_043969.1:53039694-53096449 GCF_902148855.1 Sphaeramia orbicularis | reverse complement strand
GACTCTCCGCTGACCTGGTGAGGGCAGACCACCTTTATCTGGTCCAGAACCATGGCCTCAGATTTGGAGGTTCTGATCCTCATCCCACTGGGCTCCAAACCGCCCCAGGGCACACTGAAGGTCCAGGTTCCATGAGGCCAACAGGACAACATCATCTGCTAAAAGCAGAGATGAAATCCTGTGGTCCCCAAACCGGACCCCCTCCGGCCCTGGCTGCACCTGGAAATTCTGTCCATAAAAATTATGAACAGAACCGGTGCCAAAGCGCAGCCCTGCAGAAGTCCAACATGCACCTGGAACAGGTCTGACTGACTCCTGGCAATGTGAACCAGGCTCCTGCTTCGGTCATACAAGGACCGGACTGCCTTAGCAGAGGGCCCCAGACCCCATACTTCCGAAGCACCCCCCACAGGATACCACGATGGACACGGTCAAACCCCCTTCTGCAAATCCACAAAACACATGTGGACCGGTTGGGCGAACTCCCATGAACCCTGGAGCACCCGATGCAGAGTACAGACCTGGTCCAGCGTTCCACGACCGGGATGAAAACCACATTGTTCCTCCTGGATCTGAGGTTGGACTATTGGTCAGATCCTCCTCCCCAGTACCTGGAACAGACTTTCCCCGGGAGGCTGAGGAGTGGGACCCCCTGTGAGTGGAGCACTTCCTCCGGTCCCCCTTCTTAGAAAGGGGGACCACCACCCCGGTCTGCCAGTCCAGAGGGACTGTCCCCGACTGCCATGCCATGTTACAGAGACCAGTCCACCAGGACAGTTCTGAATCCAGACCAAGACTCAGGGTGAACCTCATCCACCCCCGGTGCCCTGCCCGAGGAGCTGTCCACCCACCTGGGTGATGGACCAGTCCATCTGAGACCTGGACCAGTCCACCTCTGGGACCTGGACCAGTCCACCTCTGGGACCTGGACCAGTCCACCTCTGAGACCTGGACCCGCCCACCTCTGGGACCTGGACCCGCCCACCTCTGGGACCTGGACCAGTCCACCTCTGGGACCTGGACCCACCCACCTCTGGGACCTGGACCAGTCCACCTCTGAGACCTGGACCAGTCCACCTCTGGGACCTGGACCAGTCCACCTCTGAGACCTGGACCAGTCCACCTCTGGGACCTGGACCAGTCCACCTCTGGGACCTCAGCCTCTGCTTCCTCCATGGAAGACGTGTCAGTGGATTGAGCAGATCCTCCCAGTATTCCTTCCACCGTCCGACCACACCCCCAGTGGAGGTCAGCTCCTCCCACTTCCACTGGAACAGTGTTGGTGGTGCACTGCTTCACCTCCTGAGGCGCTGGACGGTTTGACAGAATTTCCTCGAGGCTGACCGATACTCCTCCTCCATGGTCTCCCTGAACTCCACCCAGACCTGAGTTTTTGCCTCCACAACTGCTCGGGCTGCTGCACGCCTGGCCATGTAAATTATTCTTTGTTAAACATTAAAAAGTAAAAAAAAAAAAAAGCAAAATCTCATGTAAATTTAGGGCAAAAAACTGTATTTGAATTATGGAAAATTATCGTATTTTTATCAGATGGTTATTTTCTGTTATTTAACAGTATTTTATTGGCGCCCCAGCTGCCGGGAATAATACCGTTTTTATTTACAGTGTAGCATGTTTAAGTATAATTCTCATTAAACACAGAAACTTGTGATGCCGCAGTGCAGATTTCATTCTGCTCAGTGGAAAACTCCCCAGAGCGCTTGCTTGATTTCTGGTTATTTCGGAAACAAAGCCTCAGAAAAACAGCAGAAGGACAAAAGAAACATTCACAGTACGTTGTAAGTGTGCGGCCGACTCGCTTCCTGTCTTTTTTTTTTTCTGTTTCACTGGGTAAAAAAAAATTTGTGAATAACAAATTAAGGTGAGAGGAAGCAAAACAGTCACGTTGACTGCACAACTCCTCCTCCTCTGCCCGTCCGTCCGTCCGTCCATCTTGTCCAGTATGTGCCTGCTGACCTCCAGCTCAGTCCACTCTATTATCTGTACCCTTCACTCCGCTGTGGAACGTTCCATTCACCCTCTGCCTGATAATTATACGAGCGCTCACAGTTTCCAAGGAGCCGCGTTTGATCCTTCTTAAATTAGACTCCGAGACACGTTTAAATTAGTTTCAACAAAGTCGACAATTTTACTTTAACGAGGAGGGAAGAAAAAGGTTAATCTTCAGTAATAGACTGAAAAATACGCTAAAGAAAGGGGTGGGCGGTCGAGAGGAAAGAAAAAGGAAAGACTGAAGAGAACAGACTTGTAAAAAGATACAGACCGTAAGGAAGAAGAGTCCAAGAGGAAAGGTGAAAAAAAAGCAGATCTATGTAGAAGGTAGAGTCATGACGGAAGCACATACAGACAGGTTAGGAAGGGGGGGGGTGCATGGGGGAGGGGCTATGGGAGAGGAGGGGCTATGGGGGAACAGTGTGTCCTCTGACCCCTTATCTCTGGCTAAAGGCGAAGCTTTGACACATATTTACGACTGCTACTGCTGCTCTGACACCAGCACAGATGACCAGACCTGGCAGCAGACGGACGGACACAGAGACCGGAGCACCAGCCATCATCCTGTTCAACTACAGAACCACAGAACACACAGTAAGCAGGGAGTGGAACGACCATGAACCAGCCCCGGGGGGGGGGGGGGGGGATGATGAGGGAGGAAGGGAGGAGGAAGGAGGAGGATGGGGTAGTGTCAGTGTCAGTGTAAGTGTCAGTGTTAGTGTTAGTGTTAGTGTCAGTGTTAGTGTCAGTGTTAGTGTCAGTGTCAGTGTTAGTGTCAGTGTCAGTGTTAGTGTCAGTGTCAGTGTCAGTGTTAGTGTCAGTGTCAGTGTTAGTGTCAGTGTTAGTGTCAGTGTTAGTGTCAGTGTCAGTGTTAGTGTCAGTGTTAGTGTCAGTGTCAGTGTTAGTGTCAGTGTCAGTGTCAGTGTTAGTGTCAGTGTCAGTGTTAGTGTCAGTGTTAGTGTCAGTGTCAGTGTCAGTGTTAGTGTCAGTGTCAGTGTCAGTGTTAGTGTTAGTGTCAGTGTTAGTGTCAGTATTAGGTTAAGTCAGTATGTGTTAGGTCAGTAGTTAGTGTTAGATGTCAGTGTTAGTCGTGTTAGTGTCAGTGTCAGTGTCAGTGTTAGTGTCAGTGTTAGTGTCAGTGGTCAGTGTTAGTGTAAGTTAGTGTCAGTGTCAGGTGTCCGGGTTAGTGTCAGTGTAAGTGTACAGGTCAGTTAGTGTTAGTGTCAGTGTTAGTGTCAGTATTAGTGATTAGTGTCAGTATTAGTGTTAGAGACAGTGTTAGTGGTTAGTGTCAGTGTCAGTGTCAGGGTATGTGCAGGTGTGCGTACGGCCTGTTTGCTCTTGGACAGGTCCTCCATGTGCACATGCAGGTCTTCTATCTCCACTCCATGGACTTCCTGGCTTTAACTGCAGCTGCACAGGTGAACTCCGACTCCTCCAACTGGAAGACCAGAGGAGAGGAGAGAGTGAGACAGAAAAGAGTGAGACAGAAAAGAGTGAGACAGAACAGAGTGAGACAAACAGAGTGAGAGGAAAGAGTGAGAAAGAGGAAGACAAGAGCGAGACCAAACAAGGTGAGACAGACAAGAGTGAGACAGAGGATGGACAAAGCCCCGACATGGAGGAGGACATGACTATTGTTTTCATCTTCCATCATTTCTCTCTCTTCTACGTCTGTTCATCTGTTCTTTCACTGTTTTCATCTTTTTCTGTGTTTTATACAAATAACTTAAATGACCTAAACTAACCACAGAAGGTTTTATTGTTATGGCACACCTGGGGGGGGGGGGGGGGGTCTGGTACCTGGTTCTTGAGCTGGGCGATCTCCCTCTTACTGGGGCGTTGTTCTTGATGTGGTCCAACATGATCTGGGCGTCGGCCAACAGGGCTTTGGTTCTCTTCAGGTCCTTCCTCAGGCGCTTCTCAGCCTCCAGGTCCCCACTTCGCACCTGGGGAGGAGGACACCACATCAGTTCTGAGGACCGGGGGGTACACTTTGGCCCGTTACACCTGTAATAGTCAGACCGGGGTACCACTTTGGCCCGTTACAGCCTGTAATAGTCCAGACCGGGGGGACACGTTGGCCCGTTACAACCTGTGATAGTCCAGACCAGGGGTACACTTTGGCCCGTTACACCTGTAATAGTCCAGACCGGGGTACACTTTGGCCCGTTACACCTGTATAGTCCAGACCGGGGGACATGTTTGCCCGTTACACCTGTGAGTAGTCCAGACCGGGGGTACACTTTGGCCCTTTACACCTGTGATAGTCCAGACGCGGGGGTACGACTTTGGCCCGTTACACCCTGTGATAGTCCAGACCAGGGTACACTTTGGCCGTTACACCTGTAATAGTCCAGACCGGGGTACACTTTGGCCCGTTACACCTGTAATAGTCCAGACCGGGGGACATGTTGGCCCGTTACACCCTGTGATAGTCCAGACCAGGGGTACACTTTGGCCCGTTACACCTGTAATAGTCCAGACAGGGGTACATTTTGGCCCGTTACACCTGTGATAGTCCAGACCGGGGTACACTTTGGCCGTACACCTGTAATAGTCCAGACCGGGGTACACTTTGGCCGTTTACACCTGTGGTAGTCCAGACAGGGGTACCACTTTGGCCCGTTACACCTGTAATAGTCCAGACCGGGGTACACTTTGGCCTGTTACACCTGTGATAGTCCAGACCGGGGTACACTTTGGCCTGTTACACCTGTGATAGTCCAGACGGGGTACACTTTGGCCTGTTACACCTGTGATAGTCCAGACCGGGGTACACTTTGGCCTGTTACACCTGTGATAGTCCAGACCGGGGTACACTTTGGCCCGTTCCACTGGAACATTCATTGCCACCAGTGCTAAACAGCGTGGTTGTAAATGTGATCCCAGCCTCTTCAGCTGTGCCAGTGTATGTTCAGGTGTGGAAGCGTGTGAATAGAAGAGCAGATGACAGGACAGTGTTGTTCTTTGTCGCATTTTGAAACAAATTAAAGTCTGACAAAACACTGCAGACCAACTGTGACAGCTTTAGTTTTTTTTTTTTTTTCTGTTCTTTCAGACAGGTATGACAGTTTCCAGAATGTTGGAAAAACGAAGCAGCGGACCGTCTGCTGCTGCTGAAGACGGCAGGAGGAAGGACAGGAAAAGGACAGCCCACACTTCTGCATGTTCTGCATTTGGACACGTTCTAAACCAGGGTTCTAAACTCCTGTTCTTTCAGGTTCCACAGTCAGTCTGATCTGATCTGCAGTGGACCAACCAGGAAAATAAGAACAGAATAAACTATAAATAATGACAACTGACAATTTATGTCTGTTTTAGGGTGAAGACAAAAAACATTAAATTATGAAATACTTTTATAACTATCCAAACCAAAAAAACATGTGAATAACCTGAAAAATATGACATTTCTTCATAAAAATCAGTGTAATTTCTCAGTCTTCTTCCTCCACTTCTCATTAGTCCATGTGCATTCTGGATCAGATCTCCAAAGACCTAAACACTGAGGAACAGGAAGAAAAGAGTTCAAACTGGACTGAATTTAATACAGACATTCAGGTTGGACACATTTGTTCAGGTTAGTCACATTTTATTGGTACAGGAGAGTTGGAAATGGAAAGAGTTTCACAATTTAATGGTTTTCTTTGCACTAAAACAAAGACAAAATGTGAAGGTTGTTAATTAAAGATTTTTTTTTGGCTTAACTCAAGATCTTTTTTTTTTACTTAATGAAGATGTTTTTTTTTTTGCTTTAATTCAAAATTTTTTCCTTATTTCAAGCAAAAACTTTTTTTTTTTTGCTTAATTCAATTTTTCTAGGTTACTCATTTTATTGTTACAGGATAATTTGTAAATGTAAATATTTTCATCATGTAATGTTATTTTTTTGCACTAAAACAAAGACAAAAATTTGAAGTCGTTAATTCAAGATTTTTGCTAAATTTAAGATTTTTTTTTTTTTTTTGCTTAATTCAAGATTTCTTTTTTTTTGGCTCAATTCAAAATGTTTTCCTTAATACAAGTTAACATTTTTTTTCTTTTTTTTTTTTTTTTGCTTAATTCAATTCAAGACTGGAATTTTTGACGTTGCAAAAACGTCCCACGAGCCGGATTGGAACCTTTGGGGGGACGCATTTGGACCCTGGGCACATGTTTGACAGCCCTGTTCTAAAGTTTGTAAATTAAAGACAACACCAGTGAGTTCGAAGGCTGCGACTGGGCTGCACCTACACATGATCAACCACAGGAGCGCTGACTCAGATTTTCACTGGATCTTCTTCACCTCGTTAAAGTTACACAATATTTGACTCCGTTGAGTTCAGCCGTTTTAGCCGTAGAATAAATGTGTTCGGATACTCGGAGGATGTATGTTTGGAACAGGCGCTGACGGTTCTGCTCCTTGGAATTCCTCTAATTTATTTCACTGAGTATGAAAGTGTTTGATTCACTTTTATTTAATGAATCATTTTAAGGCAAATTACTAAATGAACCCCTGACTACTGTATTTAAGTGAGTGGCCTTCTACCAGTAACTTACATCAGCTGCTTCATTCATTTTCACCCTTTACTATTTATTTGCTCATTTTCTGCCGTTCACTACATTAATTCAAATGAGCAAAATTAAACGTGTTGTGAGTTCGTATTCAACCTTTTCTTGTTCTTTTCATTTCAGCAGCAGAAGACCAAGGAGATAAAAAAAAACAGTTTATATCAACGACAATTGGTTGATATTTGTCATGAATTGCTTCTTTTCTCTCTGTGATGATAAAATAAATATCTTTAGGTTGAGGATGTCATCTTGATGGTTATTTTACAGCCATTGTATGGAAGGTAAATCTGTCTCATTAGATTTCAAATTACAAAAGCTACTGAATTTCTAGCACTGAATTTTTTTGCATTGAAATTTAGTATCTGATTTTTTTTTGCACTGAAATTAAGTATCTGATATTTTTGTCTCAGAAGTCAACTATATTCATAAATTTAGAATTTAAAAAAATTCACATGCAAAAAATTCAAAAGCAGAAAATTCAGATGCAAAAAATTAAAAAGCAAAAAATTCAGACGCAAAAATTTCAAAAGCAAAAAATTCAGATGCAAAAAATTCAGACGCAAAAAATTCAGATGCAAAACAATTCAAAAGCAAAAAGTTCAGATGTAAAAATTCAAACGCAAAAAATTCAGATGCAAAAAAATTCAGATCACACATTCGCGCTGACAGTCTTCCTGCATCGGTGTCACATGACCAAACCTAACGTAACTTGATTGGCTGGCTGTCGGTTCGACTTGAGATAGAATCCTTGGTGTCCCGGATGTGTGATCGGAATTTTTGCATCTTAATTTTTTCTTCGGAATTTTTTGCATCTGAATTTTTTTTAATTCTGATTTATGAACTTAGTTGAATTCAGAGACAAAAAAATTCAGATACTTAATTTCAGTGCAAAATAACTCACACACAAGAAATTCAGTGGCTTTTATCATTCAAAATCTAATGAGACAGATTCACTTCCGTACTATTTCAGACATTCAAACCAAAACAAACTATTCCACAGATGAATCCACCGTTCCATCTTCTGTCTGGTAGTTGGTCTGAATTTCTGGTATTGGTCTGTATTTGTAGTATTTGGTCTGTATTTCTGGTATTTGGTCTGTATTTGTAGTATCTGGTCTGTATTTGTAGTATTTGGTCTGTATTTGTAGTATTTGGTCTGTATTTGTAGTATTTATTCTGTATTTCCGGTATCTGGTCTGTATTTGTAGTATTTGGTCTGTATTTGTAGTATCTGGTCTGTATTTCCAGTATCTGGTCTGTATTTGTAGTATTTGGTCTGTATTTGTAGTATTTGGTCTGTATTTGTAGTATTTGGTCTGTATTTCCAGTATTTGGTCTGTATTTGTAGTATTTGGTCTGTATTTGTAGTATCTGGTCTGTATTTGTAGTATTTGGTCTGTATTTGTAGTATTTGGTCTGTATTTTCCAGTATCTGGTCTGTATTTGTAGTATTTGGTCTGTATTTCCGGTATCTGGTCTGTATTTGTAGTATTTGGTCTGTATTTGTAGTATTTGGTCTGTATTGTAGTATTTGGTCTGTATTTCCAGTATTTGGTCTGTATTTCCGGTATCTGGTCTGTATTTGTAGTATTTGGTCTGTATTTGTAGTATTTGGTCTGTATTTGTAGTATTTGGTCTGTATTTCCAGTATCTGGTCTGTATTGTAGTATTTGGTCTGTATTTGTAGTATTTGGTCTGTATTTCCAGTATTTGGTCTGTATTTGTAGTATTTGGTCTGTATTTGTAGTATTTGGTTTGTATTTGTAGTATTTGGTCTGTATTTGTAGTATTTGGTCTGTATTTCCGGTATCTGGTCTGTATTTGTAGTATTTGGTCTGTATTTGTAGTATTTGGTCTGTATTGTAGTATTTGGTCTGTATTTCCAGTATTTGGTCTGTATTTCCGGTATCTGGTCTGTATTTGTAGTATTTGGTCTGTATTTGTAGTATTTGGTCTGTATTTCCAGTATCTGGTCTGTATTTGTAGTATTGGTCTGTATTTGTAGTATTTGGTCTGTATTTCCAGTATTTGGTCTGTATTTGTAGTATTTGGTCTGTATTTGTAGTATTTGGTCTGTATTTGTAGTATTTGGTCTGTATTTGTAGTATTTGGTCTGTATTTCCGGTATCTGGTCTGTATTTGTAGTATTTGGTCTGTATTTGTAGTATTTGGTCTGTATTTGTAGTATTTGGTCTGTATTTTCCGGTATCTGGTCTGTATTTGTAGTATTGGTCTGTATTTGTAGTATTTTGGTCTGTATTTGTAGTATTTGGTCTGTATTTCCGGTATCTGGTCTGTATTTGTAGTATTTGGTCTGTATTCAGGTATCTGGTCTGTATTTCCAGTATCTGGTCTGTATTTGTAGTATTTGGTCTGTATTTGTAGTATTTGGTCTGTATTTCCGGTATCTGGTCTGTATTTGTAGTATTTGGTCTGTATTTCCAGTATTTGGTCTGTATTTGTAGTATTTGGTCTGTATTTGTAGTATTTGGTTCTGTATTTGTAGTATTTGGTCTGTATTTCCGGTATCTGGTCTGTATTTGTAGTATTTGGTCTGTATTTCCGGTATCTGGTCTGTATTTCCAGTATCTGGTCTGTATTTGTAGTATTTGGTCTGTATTTGTAGTATTTGGTCTGTATTTCCGGTATCTGGTCTGTATTTGTAGTATTTGGTCTGTATTTCCAGTATTTGGTCTGTATTTGTAGTATTTGGTCTGTATTTGTAGTATTTGGTCTGTATTTGTAGTATTTGGTCTGTATTTGTAGTATTTGGTCTGTATTTCCAGTATTTGGTCTGTATTTGTAGTATTTGGTCTGTATTTGTAGTATTATTCTGTATTTCCAGTATCTGGTCTGTATTTGTAGTATTTGGTCTGTATTTCCAGTATTTGGTCTGTATTTGTAGTATTTGGTCTGTATTTGTAGTATTTGGTCTGTATTTCCAGTATTTGGTCTGTATTTCCAGTATTTGGTCTGTATTTGTAGTATTTGGTCTGTATTTGTAGTATTTGGTCTGTATTGTAGTATTTGGTCTGTATTTGTAGTATTTGGTCTGTATTTGTAGTATTTGGTCTGTATTTGTAGTATTTGGTCTGTATTTGTAGTATTTATTCTGTATTTCCGGTATCTGGTCTGTATTTGTAGTATTTGTCTGTATTTGTAGTATTTGGTCTGTATTTGTAGTATTTGGTCTGTATTTGTAGTATTTGGTCTGTATTTGTAGTATTTGGTCTGTATTTGTAGTATTTGGTCTGTATTTGTAGTATTTGGTCTGTATTTGTAGTATTTGGTCTGTATTTGTAGTATTTGGTCTGTATTTGTAGTATTTATTCTGTATTTCCGGTATCTGGTCTGTATTTGTAGTATTTTGGTCTGTATTCCAGTATTTGGTCTGTATTTCCAGTATTTGGTCTGTATTTGTAGTATTTGGTCTGTATTTGTAGTATTTGGTCTGTATTTCCAGTATCTGGTCTGTATTTGTAGTATCTGGTCTGTATTTGTAGTATTTGGTCTGTATTTGTAGTATTTGGTCTGTATTTGTAGTATTTATTCTGTATTTCCGGTATCTGGTCTGTATTTGTAGTATTTGGTCTGTATTTCCAGTATTTGGTCTGTATTTCCAGTATTTGGTCTGTATTTGTAGTATTTGGTCTGTATTTGTAGTATTTGGTCTGTATTTCCAGTATCTGGTCTGTATTTGAAGTATTTGGTCTGTATTTCCAGTATCTGGTCTGTATTTGTAGTATTGGTCTGTATTTGTAGTATTTGGTCTGTATTTCCAGTATTTGGTCTGTATTTGTAGTATTTGGTCTGTATTTCCAGTATCTGGTCTGTATTTGTAGTATTTGGTCTGTATTTGTAGTATTTGGTCTGTATTTCCAGTATCTGGTCTGTATTGTAGTATTTGGTCTGTATTTCCAGTATCTGGTCTGTATTTGTAGTATTTGGTCTGTATTTGAAGTATTTGGTCTGTATTTCCAGTATCTGGTCTGTATTTGAAGTATTTGGTCTGTATTTCCAGTATCTGGTCTGTATTTGTAGTATTTGGTCTGTATTTCCAGTATTTGGTCTGTATTTGTAGTATTTGGTCTGTATTTGTAGTATTTGGTCTGTATTTGTAGTATTTGGTCTGTATTTGTAGTATTTATTCTGTATTTCCAGTATCTGGTCTGTATTTCTTACCTTGTCCTGCGCTGTCAGAAGTTTGGACTCCAGCTCCCGCTTCTCCTTCATCACCTTCTGCTTGTCGTCGTACTCCTCCTCCAGCTGGACCTCCATTTGTTTCAGCTAAACAGAAAAGAGAAAAAGGCCTGTTTTCAACCCTGGAATGACTGCATTTAGATTAATTATTTAAAAAGTTCACATAAAACCATCTCACATGAGGTGTTTTTGGAGTCGTTTGGATATTCCATTGGCAGGTTCGTTTTTTTTTTCTTAATTCAAGATTTTTTTTTCTTAATTCAAGATTTTTTTATTCATTCAAGATTTTTTTGTTTAATTCAAGATTTTTTGCTCAATTTAAGATTGTTTTTTTGCTTACTTCCAGATTTTTTTTGCTTAATTCAAGATTTTTATTTGTCTAATTCAAGAATTTTTTTGCTTAATTCAACATTTTTTTTTTTTTGCTTCATTCAAGATTTTTTTTGCTTCATTCAAGATTTTTTTTTGCCTAATTAAGATTTTTTTTCTGCTTAATTCAAGATTTTCGTCTTAATTCAAGATTTTTTTTTGCCTACTTCAAGATTTTATTTTATTTTTTTTACCTAATGTAAGATTTTTTTTCTTAATTCAAACATTTTTTTGCTCAATTTAAGATTTTTTTTTTTGCTTAATTCAAGATTTTTTATTTATTTATTTATTTTTTTGCCTAATTCAAGACAATGTTTCATCCCTAGATGTGGTGCTATATAAATTAAATCTGATTGCTTGAGTAATTACTCTGTAATCAGCTGATCTGTCCAGGAGCTGTTATGAAACCTGCCACAAAACAGCGAGGACTCCACACGGATACATCCTTCATTTATTCATTTATTTATTCATTAATTTATGTATTTATTCAACAGAACGCATCACTATGTAAATGTCAGTAGAAGACCCTGTGTTGAGTTTTGTGTAAGTGCAGAAAAAGCTAATTATGCGTTGGGCTAACGAGGAGCGGCCTGTTGGAGGGCAGCGACGGTGCAGAAAAACAAACAGAACAGAGTTAACCGCTGGAACAGAAACAAAGGTCCAGCGCCCACGCCGTCATGCCGACACGCCACCGCCCACCCACACCGCTCTGAACCACCACACTGATATCATCCAGCAGCAGGGACACCGACGTGAGCCACCGTCCAAACAGACGCAACCACAGCACGACAATCATCCAGATAATCAGGAATCGAACAGAGACAGACGGAGTACGGCGGTAAATTCAGTTCTGACATAAGAACCGACCGTGTTTCAAAGGAAACTGAAGGAGTAAAATGGATTTATTTGAAAAACACCTACTTAAAAATCACCCAAAAACTACTCAAAAAACACCTAAAAGTCAGCAAAAAACCACAAAAACACCTAAAAATTACCCAAAAACCTCCTAATAATCACTGAAATTTACCCAAAAAACAGCTAAAACTCACCCCAAAATTACAAAAAATCACCCAAAACATCCCAAAAAATCACCAAGAACCACATAAAAATGACCTAAAAATCTAAAACTGTTTTTTCAATCCTAGTTTTTGTCATTTTGTTAGTTTTCATTAACGATAATAACCTTGGTCGGTAGTGGATTGGATTTCAGGGATTTGCGTTCTGTACATGCTGTACTCCAAAAACAGCCAAAGCCACAGTGAACAGCGCCATCGTTTGGAAATGCAAACCGATAACAGATGAAGTTCAGTTATGTAATAAAGTGTGTGTGTGCACTGTAAAAAAAAAAAAAAAAAAAAAAAGGTATTATTCCAGCAACTGGGGCGCCAAAAAAATCCTGTTAAATAACAGAAAATAACCACCTTATAAAAATACAGTAATTTTCCACAATTC
Source organism: Sphaeramia orbicularis (assembly GCF_902148855.1). Taxonomy (NCBI): domain Eukaryota; kingdom Metazoa; phylum Chordata; class Actinopteri; order Kurtiformes; family Apogonidae; genus Sphaeramia; species Sphaeramia orbicularis. The sequence goes on along the minus strand of NC_043969.1, from coordinate 53,083,867 downwards.
AAATACAGTTTTTTTGCCCTAACTTTACTTTTTGCATATTTTTTTTTACTTTTAATGTTTAATAAAGAATATTTACATGTATTAAAACAATCCAATTCCCTACATATATATATATATATATATATATATATATATATATATATATATATATATATATATATATATATATATATAAATAATTTTCAATGAGACTCAGTTGTCCAATCCACTGATAAAAACTGTATTTGGACAGTTTATCAGTGCTTATACATGTTATACATTCACAAAAATACATTTATTCAACATTTTTGTTGTGAAACCTCCTGTAATTACACAAGATATTTGTCAACTAGAAGCACTCGGAGAGCGCAGACCTCCGCCAAGGCTGATCAGTGGCCCCCCCGTGGGACCCCCCACCCCCGATCACCACCAAAATTTAATCATTTCTTCCTTATCCCATTTCCAACAAACCCTGAAAATTTCATCCAAATCTGTCCAGAACTTTTTGAGTTATGTTGCACACTAACGGACAGACAAACAAACAAACAGACAAACAAACAAACAAACAAACAAATCCTGGCAAAAACATAACCTCCTTGGCGGAGGTAATGAACAAACAAGTCTGGTTCAACTGACAGAACTAATACTTCTGTTACCGTTAACTGTCAGGAATTTTATCTGGTTTTATTATTATTGTTTTTTTTACAGTATTAAACTTTAAATTAACAGTTTAATCTCATAAATAGAAAAGAAATATTTGTGAAATAACGATACATTTGCAAATGTATTTTAACTGTATTTTTCTATGAAAAAAGAAAACATTTCTTTTAAAAAATGGAAATTTTCTGGTTCTTCACAGTTCCAGTTTTTTCCTGTTCTTTTCCATTTGACATGTAAAATCACAGTCTGTTTTTGTCATTTCATTGATATTTTCCTGTATCTGAAAAATACAGGAAAAATCTGTCAAATAAACAGTAAAAATTCTGTTAAATTCCAGATTTTTTACAGTGTATGTATGTGTGGGTGTGTGTTGACCTTCTTGCTGCAGGACTGTCTGATCTCCTCCACTTCATCGTCTTTATTCTCTATCTCTTTGCTGTGTGTTTGTCGCAGTCGTTCCATCTCCATCTCCAGACGTAGTTTGGCCTGATGACACACACACACACACACACACACACACACACACACACACACACACACACACACACACACACACACACACACCTGTTCAGTGTTTTCAGACCTGTGTTCTCCAGACTGTGGACTCCTGCTGCTTTCCTCTGCTGTTGGACTAAACTCTGACATGTGTTCAGATCTACAGGAGCTGGACTGACAACAGCTGCACTGCATCCAAAGCTCTGGGTCACTTTACAGCACAACCACACACTGACAAAAGAGGATGTGGCTTCACCCTAAAACTACAGTGGCCCAGAGGTGCAACAGCCCCCAAAATTATCCACTATAAGAAAAAAAACACAACAGCCCAAAGAATTATCCACTATAAGAAAAAAAACACAACAGCCATAAGAATTATCCACTATAAGAAAAAAAACAACAGCCCCCAAAATTATTCACTATAAGAAAAAAAAACACAACAGCCCAAAGAATTATCCACTATAAGAAAAAAAACACAACAGCCCAAAGAATTATCCACTATAAGAAAAAAAACACAACAGCCCAAAGAATTATCCACTATAAGAAAAAAAACAACAGCCCCCAAAATTATCCACTATAAGAAAAAAAACACAACAGCCCAAAGAATTATCCACTATAAGAAAAAAAACACAACAGCCCAAAGAATTATCCACTATAAGAAAAAAAACAACAGCCCCCAAAATTATCCACTATAAGAAAAAAAACACAACAGCCCAAGAATTATCCACTATAAGAAAAAAAACACAACAGCCCAAAGAATTATCCACTATAAGAAAAAAAACACAACAGCCCAAAGAATTATCCACTATAAGAAAAAAAACACAACAGCCCAAAGAATTATCCACTATAAGAAAAAAAACACAACAGCCCAAAGAATTATCCACTATAAGAAAAAAAACACAACAGCCCAAAGAATTATCCACTATAAGAAAAAAAACACAACAGCCCAAAGAATTATCCACTATAAGAAAAAAAACAACAGCCCCCAAAATTATCCACTATAAGAAAAAAAACACAACAGCCCAAAGAATTATCCACTATAAGAAAAAAAACACAACAGCCCAAAGAATTATCCACTATAAGAAAAAAAAACAACAGCCCCCAAAATTATCCACTATAAGAAAAAAAACACAACAGCCCAAAGAATTATCCACTATAAGAAAAAAACACAACAGCCCAAAGAATTATCCACTATAAGAAAAAAAACAACACCCCCCAAATTATCCACTAAAAGAAAAAAAACACAACAGCCCAAAGAATTATCCACTATAAGAAAAAAAACACAACAGCCCAAAGAATTATCCACTATAAGAAAAAAAACAACAGCCCCCAAAATTATCCACTATAAGAAAAAAAACACAACAGCCCAAAGAATTATCCACTATAAGAAAAAAAACACAACAGCCCAAAGAATTATCCACTATAAGAAAAAAAACAACAGCCCCCAAAATTATTCACTATAAGAAAAAAAACACAACAGCCCAAAGAATTATCCACTATAAGAAAAAAAACACAACAGCCCAAAGAATTATCCACTATAAGAAAAAAAACACAACAGCCCAAAGAATTATCCACTATAAGAAAAAAAACACAACAGCCCAAAGAATTATCCACTATAAGAAAAAAAACACAACAGCCCAAAGAATTATCCACTATAAGAACAAAACACACAACAGCCCAAAGAATTATCCACTATAAGAAAAAAAACACAACAGCCCAAAGAATTATCCACTATAAGAAAAAAAACAACAGCCCAAAGAATTATCCACTATAAGAAAAAAAACACAACAGCCCCCAAAATTATCCACTATAAGAAAAAAAAAACACAACAGCCCCCAAAATTATCCACTATAAGAAAAAAAACACAACAGCCCAAAGAATTATCCACTATAAGAAAAAAAACACAACAGCCCAAAGAATTATCCACTATAAGAAAAAAAACACAACAGCCCAAAGAATTATCCACTATAAGAAAAAAAGACAACAGCCCCAAAAATTATCCACTAGAAAAAAAAAACAACAGCCCAAAGAATTATCCACTATAAGAAAAAAAACAACAGCCCAAAGAATTATCCACTATAAGAAAAAAAACAACAGCCCAAAGAATTATCCACTATAAGAAAAAAAACACAACAGCCCAAAGAATTATCCACTATAAGAAAAAAAACACAACAGCCCAAAGAATTATCCACTATAAGAAAAAAACAACAGCCCCAAAAATTATTCACTATAAGAAAAAAAACACAACAGCCCAAAGAATTATCCACTATAAGAAAAAAAACACAACAGCCCAAAGAATTATCCACTATAAGAAAAAAAACACAACAGCCCAAAGAATTATCCACTATAAGAAAAAAAACAACAGCCCCAAAAATTATTCACTATAAGAAAAAAACACAACAGCCCAAAGAATTATCCACTATAAGAAAAAAAACACAACAGCCCAAAGAATTATCCACTATAAGAAAAAAAAACACAACAGCCCAAAGAATTATCCACTATAAGAAAAAAAACACAACAGCCCAAAGAATTATCCACTATAAGAAAAAAAACACAACAGCCCAAAGAATTATCCACTATAAGAAAAAAAACACAACAGCCCCAAAAATTATCCACTAGAAAAAAAAACAACAGCCCAAAGAATTATCCACTATAAGAAAAAAAACAACAGCCCCAAAAATTATCCACTAGAAAAAAAAAACAACAGCCCCAAAAATTATCCACTATAAGAAAAAAAAAACACAACAGCCCAAAGAATTATCCACTATAAGAAAAAAAACACAACAGCCCAAAGAATTATCCACTATAAGAAAAAAAACACAACAGCCCAAAGAATTATCCACTATAAGAAAAAAAACACAACAGCCCAAAGAATTATCCACTATAAGAAAAAAAACAACAGCCCCAAAAATTATTCACTATAAGAAAAAAAACACAACAGCCCAAAGAATTATCCACTATAAGAAAAAAAAACACAACAGCCCAAAGAATTATCCACTATAAGAAAAAAAACACAACAGCCCAAAGAATTATCCACTATAAGAAAAAAACAACAGCCCCAAAAATTATTCACTATAAGAAAAAAAACACAACAGCCCAAAGAATTATCCACTATAAGAAAAAAAACACAACAGCCCAAAGAATTATCCACTATAAGAAAAAAAACACAACAGCCCAAAGAATTATCCACTATAAGAAAAAAAACACAACAGCCCAAAGAATTATCCACTATAAGAAAAAAAACACAACAGCCCAAAGAATTATCCACTATAAGAAAAAAAACAACAGCCCCAAAATTATCCACTATAAGAAAAAAAACACAACAGCCCAAAGAATTATCCACTATAAGAAAAAAAACACAACAGCCCAAAGAATTATCCACTATAAGAAAAAAAACACAACAGCCCAAAGAATTATCCACTATAAGAAAAAAAACACAACAGCCCAAAGAATTATCCACTATAAGAAAAAAAGACAACAGCCCCAAAAATTATCCACTAGAAAAAAAAAAACAACAGCCCAAAGAATTATCCACTATAAGAAAAAAAACAACAGCCCAAAGAATTATCCACTATAAGAAAAAAAACAACAGCCCCAAAAATTATCCACTAGAAAAAAAAAACAACAGCCCCAAAAATTATCCACTATAAGAAAAAAAAACACAACAGCCCAAAGAATTATCCACTATAAGAAAAAAAACACAACAGCCCAAAGAATTATCCACTATAAGAAAAAAAACACAACAGCCCAAAGAATTATCCACTATAAGAAAAAAAAACACAACAGCCCAAAGAATTATCCACTATAAGAAAAAAAACAACAGCCCCAAAAATTATTCACTATAAGAAAAAAAAACAACAGCCCAAAGAATTATCCACTATAAGAAAAAAACACAACAGCCCAAAGAATTATCCACTATAAGAAAAAAAACACAACAGCCCAAAGAATTATCCACTATAAGAAAAAAAACACAACAGCCCAAAGAATTATCCACTATAAGAAAAAAAACAACAGCCCCAAAAATTATCCACTATAAGAAAAAAAACACAACAGCCCAAAGAATTATCCACTATAAGAAAAAAAACACAACAGCCCAAAGAATTATCCACTATAAGAAAAAAAACACAACAGCCCAAAGAATTATCCACTATAAGAAAAAAAACACAACAGCCCCAAAAATTATCCACTAGAAAAAAAAAACAACAGCCCAAAGAATTATCCACTATAAGAAAAAAAACAACAGCCCAAAGAATTATCCACTATAAGAAAAAAAACAACAGCCCAAAGAATTATCCACTATAAGAAAAAAAACAACAGCCCAAAGAATTATCCACTATAAGAAAAAAAACAACAGCCCCAAAAATTATCCACTAGAAAAAAAAAACAACAGCCCCAAAAATTATCCACTATAAGAAAAAAAAACACAACAGCCCAAGAATTATCCACTATAAGAAAAAAAACACAACAGCCCAAAGAATTATCCACTATAAGAAAAAAAACAACAGCCCAAAGAATTATCCACTAGAAAAAAAAAACAACAGCCCAAAGAATTATCCACTATAAGAAAAAAAACAACAGCCCAAAGAATTATCCACTATAAGAAAAAAAACAACAGCCCAAAGAATTATCCACTATAAGAAAAAAAACAACAGCCCCAAAAATTATCCACTAGAAAAAAAAAAGAACAGCCCAAAGAATTATCCACTATAAGAAAAAAAACAACAGCCCAAAGAATTATCCACTATAAGAAAAAAAACAACAGCCCAAAAAATTATCCACTATAAGGAAAAAAAAAGGAAAACAGGCCAGAAAATTATCCACAATAAGAAAAAAAGAGAACAGGCCAAAAATACATCCACGAGCCCCCCCCCCAATTTTTTTTTTTTTTTTTTTTTACAGTGAATAATTTTTTGGGCAGTTTCTTTTTTTTTTTCTTATATGGATAATTTTTTTGGGCTGTTCCGTTTTTTTTGTTTTGTTTTTTTTTTTGTTTTTTTTATTTATAGTGAATGATTTTTTTGGGCTATTCCATTTTTTTTTATAGTGGACAATTTTTTGAGCAGTTTCCCTTTTTTTTCTTATATGGATAATTTTTGGGGCGATTTTTTTTTTTTTTATAGTGGATCAATTTTTGGAGCAGTTTCCCATATTTTTTTCTGATATGGATAATTTTTGGGGCGATTCTTTTTTTTTTTTTTTATAGTGGATCAATTTTTGGAGCAGTTTCCCTTTTCTTCTTACATGGATAATTTTCTGAGCAGTTGCACCTCTGGGCCGCAGCATAAAACCACTGTTCATTCAACATCGTACATGATCAGGGTCCTGCTTTCTCCCAAAAAACAGCTCTATAATATTTTCAGCCGTAAACTATCAAACAGGAATGACGAACAACAGAAGGACACTGGTCCCCAGTATGTGTCTGCAGGAGATGAAAACATCTGAATGAGAATGAAGCTGCTGTCAGTGTGTTTGATGGACTGTCACTGTTCATTCACAACACTGTGGTCCATGAACACAGTTTCAACATTAATGTTGAACAGAATTTTACAATATTAGCAGAGAATAGAATAGAGAAGAATAGAATAGAATAGAATAGAGAAGAATAGAATAGAATAGAATAGAATAGAATAGAGAAGAATAGAATAGAATAGAATAGAATAGAGTAGAGTAGATTCCACTACTCTGTTCTATTCTACTCTATTCTATTCTCTTCTACTCTATTTTATTCTATCTATACTACTCCATTCTATTCTACTCTATTCTATTCTAGTCTAGTCTAGTCTATTCTATTCTGTGCAGATCAATCTAACAATACAAGTGGGCGGGACTTTCACTGGAGGAGAAGTGGAGTCATCCAATCACAGTCCAGATCTGACTTCTATCAGTGACCAATAGGAACTAGACTGCTATCTGGAACCATTTCCATGTTCTAAACCATCACCATATGGACGAGTAGAAGGAAAGGCACATTTGTAATGATTCAAAAATCTACATTTCTCTAAACTTGAGCGTACCTGCTCCAGCATCTGGATGGTTCCGGCCTGCTCGTCCAGCTCCTCCTCCTGGTCCTTCACCTTGGCCTCCATGTCACGAAGCTGCTTCCTCACCTGATTTACAACAACACAGCAGGTGTATTTTATTCAACGTGACAACCGTTCATCAGCTGTTAGATTAAAAAAGAAAATGAGCCCAGATGAACTCTGGATGGAAGAACATGGACATGTGGAAGAACATCAGTATGAACCACACTGGATCTGAACCGGCCGATTATTGATGATTTATGTCCAAAAAACTGATGTTGAACTACAGCGCCCCCATGTGGATGACTGACAATACTGACAGAAGCTGAAATCCAAAGGTCAGGGGTCGGAAACCTGCAGCTCCGAAGCTTCATGCATCTCTTCATCCTCCTTGTAGTGGCTCCTCCCTTTACTGAGGTCATCATACTTCTGGAGTAATCCTACTCCAAAATCCATTCCAAGCTTCAAAAGTGTGTTTGTGTCTGAAATAGGCTTAAAGACTAAATTCAATGATGAATAAAATAAATTTTTTCCAATGAGTACCTTGTGAATTTGGTATTTTTGGTATTAGTACTTCATATAGTATTAGCACAAACACTATGAACTACTTTTACTGTGTACTTTCAGAGTAATCATACTCCAGAATCCCTTTCAAGCTTCAAAAGTGTTTGTTTTTTTCATTTGAAATAGACTTTAAGACTAAATTCAATGATGAATAAAATTATTTTTTCCAATAAGTACCTTGTGAATTTGGTATATTTGGTATTAGTACTTCATATAGTATTAGCACAAATACTATGAACTACTTCTACTGTATACTTTTGGAGTAATCATACTCCAGAATCCATTCCACACTGCACTTCTGTTTGTTGTATTCAGTGGTTGGAACAGATAAAATGTAAAAAAAGATTAAAACTTTTAGAAGTTTATAAGCTCTGGTATTATTTTGCAGCTCCAGACTATTTTTTTTTGGCGGAAGAGGGAGTGGGCAAAATGGTTCTGACTGATAATAAAGGTTGCAGAGCCCTGCCATAGGGTTCTTCCACTATGGTGGTTTTCAAGGAGAAGAAATCCAACCAAATCTGTCCAAGTTATGGACAAAACACCTAGGAGATCTGATGGCGGTGTTCAGGATAAAACCATTATATCCCTGAAAGTCCACCTCTGGGATCTAAAAATACACCACACAGTAACAGATACATGAGAGCCATAAAGGAGCAGGCAGACCTTGGCCAGCGACGCCTCGTCCTTGGACTCTTGGGAGTTGAGGTCCTGCAGTTCTGCGTCCAGCTGGTCCAGCTTCAGGTTCAGGGCACACACCTCCAGGTCTTTGTCCTGTAGGACACAGACGCCCCGTCAGGACAGGACACACAGCACCCACAGAAAGCCAAAGGCAATTTAGAGACGCAACTTCCCACCAGACTGGGACAGTTTTCATCTGTTTCAGTGTCGTCACCTGAGTTTTTTAGGCACGTTTTGAAACAAATGGATGGAAAAGATGACACGACTGACAGTGTTCTAATGGATTCAGCTCAGCAGGAGATACTGTAGACCAACTGAAAACCAGGTCCAGGACCCGGGTTCAGGAGATACTGTAGACCAACTGAAAACCAGGTCCAGGACCCGGGTTCAGGAGATACTGTAGACCAACTGAAAACCAGGTCCAGGACCCGGGTTCAGGAGATACTGTAGACCAACTGAAAACCAGGTCCAGGACCCGGGTTCAGGAGGTACTGTAGACCAACTGAAAACCAGGTCCAGGACCCGGGTTCAGGAGGTACTGTAGACCAACTGAAAACCAGGTCCAGGACCCGGGTTCAGGAGGTACTGTAGACCAACTGAAAACCAGGTCCAGGACCCGGGTTCAGGAGATACTGTAGACCAACTGAAGACCAGGTCCAGGACCCGGGTTCAGGAGATACTGTAGACCAACTGAAGACCAGGTCCAGGACCCGGGTTCAGGAGATACTGTAGACCAACTGAAGACCAGGTCCAGGACCCGGGTTCAGGAGGTACTGTAGACCAACTGAAGACCAGGTCCAGGACCCGGGTTCAGGAGGTACTGTAGACCAACTGAAGACCAGGTCCAGGACCCGGGTTCAGGAGATACTGTAGACCAACTGAAGACCAGGTCCAGGACCCGGGTTCAGGAGATACTGTAGACCAACTGAAGACCAGGTCCAGGACCCGGGTTCAGGAGGTACTGTAGACCAACTGAAGACCAGGTCCAGGACCCGGGTTCAGGAGATACTGTAGACCAACTGAAAACCAGGTCCAGGACCCGGGTTCAGGAGATACTGTAGACCAACTGAAGACCAGGTCCAGGACCCGGGTTCAGGAGATACTGTAGACCAACTGAAAACCAGGTCCAGGACCCGGGTTCAGGAGATACTGTAGACCAACTGAAAACCAGGTCCAGGACCCGGGTTCAGGAGATACTGTAGACCAACTGAAAACCAGGTCCAGGACCCGGGTTCAGGAGATACTGTAGACCAACTGAAAACCAGGTCCAGGACCCGGGTTCAGGAGATACTGTAGACCAACTGAAAACCAGGTCCAGGACCCGGGTTCAGGAGATACTGTAGACCAACTGAAGACCAGGTCCAGGACCCGGGTTCAGGAGATACTGTAGACCAACTGAAGACCAGGTCCAGGACCCGGGTTCAGGAGGTACTGTAGACCAACTGAAGACCAGGTCCAGGACCCGGGTTCAGGAGGTACTGTAGACCAACTGAAGACCAGGTCCAGGACCCGGGTTCAGGAGGTACTGTAGACCAACTGAAAACCAGGTCCAGGACCCGGGTTCAGGAGATACTGTAGACCAACTGAAAACCAGGTCCAGGACCCGGGTTCAGGAGATACTGTAGACCAACTGAAAACCAGGTCCAGGACCCGGGTTCAGGAGATACTGTAGACCAACTGAAAACCAGGTCCAGGACCCGGGTTCAGGAGGTACTGTAGACCAACTGAAAACCAGGTCCAGGACCCGGGTTCAGGAGGTACTGTAGACCAACTGAAGACCAGGTCCAGGACCCGGGTTCAGGAGATACTGTAGACCAACTGAAAACCAGGTCCAGGACCCGGGTTCAGGAGGTACTGTAGACCAACTGAAAACCAGGTCCAGGACCCGGGTTCAGGAGATACTGTAGACCAACTGAAAACCAGGTCCAGGACCCGGGTTCAGGAGATACTGTAGACCAACTGAAAACCAGGTCCAGGACCCGGGTTCAGGAGGTACTGTAGACCAACTGAAAACCAGGTCCAGGACCCGGGTTCAGGAGGTACTGTAGACCAACTGAAAACCAGGTCCAGGACCCGGGTTCAGGAGGTACTGTAGACCAACTGAAGACCAGGTCCAGGACCCGGGTTCAGGAGATACTGTAGACCAACTGAAAACCAGGTCCAGGACCCGGGTTCAGGAGATACTGTAGACCAACTGAAAACCAGGACCCGGGTTCAGGAGGTACTGTAGACCAACTGAAAACCAGGTCCAGGACCCGGGTTCAGGAGGTACTGTAGACCAACTGAAAACCAGGTCCAGGACCCGGGTTCAGGAGGTACTGTAGACCAACTGAAAACCAGGTCCAGGACCCGGGTTCAGGAGATACTGTAGACCAACTGAAAACCAGGTCCAGGACCCGGGTTCAGGAGATACTGTAGACCAACTGAAAACCAGGTCCAGGACCCGGGTTCAGGAGATACTGTAGACCAACTGAAAACCAGGTCCAGGACCCGGGTTCAGGAGATACTGTAGACCAACTGAAAACCAGGTCCAGGACCCGGGTTCAGGAGGTACTGTAGACCAACTGAAAACCAGGTCCAGGACCCGGGTTCAGGAGGTACTGTAGACCAACTGAAAACCAGGTCCAGGACCCGGGTTCAGGAGATACTGTAGACCAACTGAAGACCAGGTCCAGGACCCGGGTTCAGGAGATACTGTAGACCAACTGAAGACCAGGTCCAGGACCCGGGTTCAGGAGATACTGTAGACCAACTGAAAACCAGGTCCAGGACCCGGGTTCAGGAGGTACTGTAGACCAACTGAAAACCAGGTCCAGGACCCGGGTTCAGGAGATACTGTAGACCAACTGAAGAGCAGGTCCAGGACCCGGGTTCAGGAGGTACTGTAGACCAACTGAAAACCAGGTCCAGGACCCGGGTTCAGGAGGTACTGTAGACCAACTGAAGACCAGGTCCAGGACCCGGGTTCAGGAGGTACTGTAGACCAACTGAAGACCAGGTCCAGGACCGGGTTCAGGAGATACTGTAGACCAACTGAAGACCAGGTCCAGGACCCGGGTTCAGGAGATACTGTAGACCAACTGAAAACCAGGTCCAGGACCCGGGTTCAGGAGATACTGTAGACCAACTGAAAACCAGGTCCAGGACCCGGGTTCAGGAGATACTGTAGACCAACTGAAAACCAGGTCCAGGACCCGGGTTCAGGAGATACTGTAGACCAACTGAAAACCAGGTCCAGGACCCGGGTTCAGGAGGTACTGTAGACCAACTGAAAACCAGGTCCAGGACCCGGGTTCAGGAGATACTGTAGACCAACTGAAGACCAGGTCCAGGACCCGGGTTCAGGAGGTACTGTAGACCAACTGAAGACCAGGTCCAGGACCCGGGTTCAGGAGGTACTGTAGACCAACTGAAGACCAGGTCCAGGACCCGGGTTCAGGAGGTACTGTAGACCAACTGAAAACCAGGTCCAGGACCCGGGTTCAGGAGGTACTGTAGACCAACTGAAAACCAGGTCCAGGACCCGGGTTCAGGAGATACTGTAGACCAACTGAAAACCAGGTCCAGGACCCGGGTTCAGGAGATACTGTAGACCAACTAAAAACCAGGTCCAGGACCCGGGTTCAGGAGATACTGTAGACCAACTGAAAACCAGGTCCAGGACCCGGGTTCAGGAGGTACTGTAGACCAACTGAAAACCAGGTCCAGGACCCGGGTTCAGGAGATACTGTAGACCAACTGAAAACCAGGTCCAGGACCCGGGTTCAGGAGATACTGTAGACCAACTGAAGACCAGGTCCAGGACCCGGGTTCAGGAGATACTGTAGACCAACTGAAAACCAGGTCCAGGACCCGGGTTCAGGAGATACTGTAGACCAACTGAAAACCAGGTCCAGGACCCGGGTTCAGGAGGTACTGTAGACCAACTGAAGACCAGGTCCAGGACCCGGGTTCAGGAGGTACTGTAGACCAACTGAAAACCAGGTCCAGGACCCGGGTTCAGGAGATACTGTAGACCAACTGAAGACCAGGTCCAGGACCCGGGTTCAGGAGATACTGTAGACCAACTGAAAACCAGGACCCGTGTTCAGGAGGTACTGTAGACCAACTGAAAACCAGGTCCAGGACCCGGGTTCAGGAGATACTGTAGACCAACTGAAAACCAGGTCCAGGACCCGGGTTCAGGAGATACTGTAGACCAACTGAAAACCAGGACCCGGGTTCAGGAGGTACTGTAGACCAACTGAAAACCAGGTCCAGGACCCGGGTTCAGGAGATACTGTAGACCAACTGAAAACCAGGTCCAGGACCCGGGTTCAGGAGATACTGTAGACCAACTGAAAACCAGGTCCAGGACCCGGGTTCAGGAGATACTGTAGACCAACTGAAAACCAGGTCCAGGACCCGGGTTCAGGAGATACTGTAGACCAACTGAAAACCAGGTCCAGGACCCGGGTTCAGGAGGTACTGTAGACCAACTGAAAACCAGGTCCAGGACCCGGGTTCAGGAGATACTGTAGACCAACTGAAGACCAGGTCCAGGACCCGGGTTCAGGAGATACTGTAGACCAACTGAAAACCAGGTCCAGGACCCGGGTTCAGGAGATACTGTAGACCAACTGAAAACCAGGACCCGGGTTCAGGAGGTACTGTAGACCAACTGAAAACCAGGTCCAGGACCCGGGTTCAGGAGGTACTGTAGACCAACTGAAAACCAGGTCCAGGACCCGGGTTCAGGAGGTACTGTAGACCAACTGAAAACCAGGACCAGGACCCGGGTTCAGGAGATACTGTAGACCAACTGAAAACCAGGTCCAGGACCCGGGTTCAGGAGATACTGTAGACCAACTGAAAACCAGGTCCAGGACCCGGGTTCAGGAGATACTGTAGACCAACTGAAAACCAGGTCCAGGACCCGGGTTCAGGAGATACTGTAGACCAACTGAAAACCAGGTCCAGGACCCGGGTTCAGGAGGTACTGTAGACCAACTGAAAACCAGGTCCAGGACCCGGGTTCAGGAGGTACTGTAGACCAACTGAAAACCAGGTCCAGGACCCGGGTTCAGGAGGTACTGTAGACCAACTGAAAACCAGGTCCAGGACCCGGGTTCAGGAGATACTGTAGACCAACTGAAGACCAGGTCCAGGACCCGGGTTCAGGAGATACTGTAGACCAACTGAAGACCAGGTCCAGGACCCGGGTTCAGGAGATACTGTAGACCAACTGAAAACCAGGTCCAGGACCCGGGTTCAGGAGGTACTGTAGACCAACTGAAAACCAGGTCCAGGACCCGGGTTCAGGAGATACTGTAGACCAACTGAAGAGCAGGTCCAGGACCCGGGTTCAGGAGGTACTGTAGACCAACTGAAAACCAGGTCCAGGACCCGGGTTCAGGAGGTACTGTAGACCAACTGAAGACCAGGTCCAGGACCCGGGTTCAGGAGGTACTGTAGACCAACTGAAGACCAGGTCCAGGACCTGGGTTCAGGAGATACTGTAGACCAACTGAAGACCAGGTCCAGGACCCGGGTTCAGGAGATACTGTAGACCAACTGAAAACCAGGTCCAGGACCCGGGTTCAGGAGATACTGTAGACCAACTGAAAACCAGGTCCAGGACCCCGGGTTCAGGAGATACTGTAGACCAACTGAAAACCAGGTCCAGGACCCGGGTTCAGGAGATACTGTAGACCAACTGAAAACCAGGTCCAGGACCCGGGTTCAGGAGGTACTGTAGACCAACTGAAAACCAGGTCCAGGACCCGGGTTCAGGAGATACTGTAGACCAACTGAAGACCAGGTCCAGGACCCGGGTTCAGGAGGTACTGTAGACCAACTGAAGACCAGGTCCAGGACCCGGGTTCAGGAGGTACTGTAGACCAACTGAAGACCAGGTCCAGGACCCGGGTTCAGGAGGTACTGTAGACCAACTGAAAACCAGGTCCAGGACCCGGGTTCAGGAGGTACTGTAGACCAACTGAAAACCAGGTCCAGGACCCGGGTTCAGGAGATACTGTAGACCAACTGAAAACCAGGTCCAGGACCCGGGTTCAGGAGATACTGTAGACCAACTGAAAACCAGGTCCAGGACCCGGGTTCAGGAGATACTGTAGACCAACTGAAAACCAGGTCCAGGACCCGGGTTCAGGAGGTACTGTAGACCAACTGAAAACCAGGTCCAGGACCCGGGTTCAGGAGATACTGTAGACCAACTGAAAACCAGGTCCAGGACCCGGGTTCAGGAGATACTGTAGACCAACTGAAGAGCAGGTCCAGGACCCGGGTTCAGGAGATACTGTAGACCAACTGAAAACCAGGTCCAGGACCCGGGTTCAGGAGATACTGTAGACCAACTGAAAACCAGGTCCAGGACCCGGGTTCAGGAGGTACTGTAGACCAACTGAAGACCAGGTCCAGGACCCGGGTTCAGGAGGTACTGTAGACCAACTGAAAACCAGGTCCAGGACCCGGGTTCAGGAGATACTGTAGACCAACTGAAGACCAGGTCCAGGACCCGGGTTCAGGAGATACTGTAGACCAACTGAAAACCAGGACCCGTGTTCAGGAGGTACTGTAGACCAACTGAAAACCAGGTCCAGGACCCGGGTTCAGGAGATACTGTAGACCAACTGAAAACCAGGTCCAGGACCCGGGTTCAGGAGATACTGTAGACCAACTGAAAACCAGGACCCGGGTTCAGGAGGTACTGTAGACCAACTGAAAACCAGGTCCAGGACCCGGGTTCAGGAGATACTGTAGACCAACTGAAAACCAGGTCCAGGACCCGGGTTCAGGAGATACTGTAGACCAACTGAAAACCAGGTCCAGGACCCGGGTTCAGGAGATACTGTAGACCAACTGAAAACCAGGTCCAGGACCCGGGTTCAGGAGGTACTGTAGACCAACTGAAGACCAGGTCCAGGACCCGGGTTCAGGAGGTACTGTAGACCAACTGAAAACCAGGTCCAGGACCCGGGTTCAGGAGATACTGTAGACCAACTGAAGACCAGGTCCAGGACCCGGGTTCAGGAGATACTGTAGACCAACTGAAAACCAGGACCCGTGTTCAGGAGGTACTGTAGACCAACTGAAAACCAGGTCCAGGACCCGGGTTCAGGAGATACTGTAGACCAACTGAAAACCAGGTCCAGGACCCGGGTTCAGGAGATACTGTAGACCAACTGAAAACCAGGACCCGGGCTCAGGAGGTACTGTAGACCAACTGAAAACCAGGTCCAGGACCCGGGTTCAGGAGATACTGTAGACCAACTGAAAACCAGGTCCAGGACCCGGGTTCAGGAGATACTGTAGACCAACTGAAAACCAGGTCCAGGACCCGGGTTCAGGAGATACTGTAGACCAACTGAAAACCAGGTCCAGGACCCGGGTTCAGGAGGTACTGTAGACCAACTGAAAACCAGGTCCAGGACCCGGGTTCAGGAGGTACTGTGGACCAACTGAAAACCAGGTCCAGGACCCGGGTTCAGGAGGTACTGTAGACCAACTGAAAACCAGGTCCAGGACCCGGGTTCAGGAGGTACTGTAGACCAACTGAAGACCAGGTCCAGGACCCGGGTTCAGGAGATACTGTAGACCAACTGAAGACCAGGTCCAGGACCCGGGTTCAGGAGATACTGTAGACCAACTGAAAACCAGGTCCAGGACCCGGGTTCAGGAGGTACTGTAGACCAACTGAAAACCAGGTCCAGGACCCGGGTTCAGGAGGTACTGTAGACCAACTGAAAACCAGGTCCAGGACCCGGGTTCAGGAGGTACTGTAGACCAACTGAAAACCAGGTCCAGGACCCGGGTTCAGGAGGTACTGTAGACCAACTGAAGACCAGGTCCAGGACCCGGGTTCAGGAGGTACTGTAGACCAACTGAAAACCAGGTCCAGGACCTGGGTTCAGGAGATACTGTAGACCAACTGAAGACCAGGTCCAGGACCCGGGTTCAGGAGATACTGTAGACCAACTGAAAACCAGGTCCAGGACCCGGGTTCAGGAGATACTGTAGACCAACTGAAAACCAGGACCCGGGTTCAGGAGGTACTGTAGACCAACTGAAAACCAGGTCCAGGACCCGGGTTCAGGAGGTACTGTAGACCAACTGAAGACCAGGTCCAGGACCCGGGTTCAGGAGATACTGTAGACCAACTGAAAACCAGGTCCAGGACCCGGGTTCAGGAGGTACTGTAGACCAACTGAAAACCAGGTCCAGGACCCGGGTTCAGGAGATACTGTAGACCAACTGAAAACCAGGTCCAGGACCCGGGTTCAGGAGATACTGTAGACCAACTGAAAACCAGGTCCAGGACCCGGGTTCAGGAGGTACTGTAGACCAACTGAAAACCAGGTCCAGGACCCGGGTTCAGGAGATACTGTAGACCAACTGAAAACCAGGTCCAGGACCCGGGTTCAGGAGATACTGTAGACCAACTGAAGAGCAGGTCCAGGACCCGGGTTCAGGAGATACTGTAGACCAACTGAAAACCAGGTCCAGGACCCGGGTTCAGGAGATACTGTAGACCAACTGAAAACCAGGTCCAGGACCCGGGTTCAGGAGGTACTGTAGACCAACTGAAAACCAGGTCCAGGACCCGGGTTCAGGAGATACTGTAGACCAACTGAAAACCAGGTCCAGGACCCGGGTTCAGGAGATACTGTAGACCAACTGAAGAGCAGGTCCAGGACCCAGGTTCAGGAGATACTGTAGACCAACTGAAAACCAGGTCCAGGACCCGGGTTCAGGAGATACTGTAGACCAACTGAAGACCAGGTCCAGGACCCGGGTTCAGGAGATACTGTAGACCAACTGAAAACCAGGTCCAGGACCCAGGTTCAGGAGATACTGTAGACCAACTGAAAACCAGGTCCAGGACCCGGGTTCAGGAGATACTGTAGACCAACTGAAAACCAGGTCCAGGACCCGGGTTCAGGAGATACTGTAGACCAACTGAAAACCAGGTCCAGGACCCGGGTTCAGGAGGTACTGTAGACCAACTGAAAACCAGGTCCAGGACCCGGGTTCAGGAGATACTGTAGACCAACTGAAAACCAGGTCCAGGACCCGGGTTCAGGAGGTACTGTAGACTACAGGTGTCAAACATGCATCCTGGGGGCCTAAACCGGCCCGCCAAAGGTTCCAAACCGGCCCACAGGATGAATTTACAAAGTGCAAGTTAGGCCATCAAACTCAAAAGTAATATCAGAATAACCTGTAAATAATGACAACACCAATGTTTTCTCTTTGATTTAATGCAAAAAACATTAAATTATGAAAATATTTACATTAACAAATTATCCTTTAACAATAAAATGTGAATAACCTGAACAAATATGAACAACCTGAAATGTCTACAGAAGTTCAGTGCAGTTTTAACACTATCCTGCCTGTTACTAAATGTTTGGTGCCTTTTTGTAGATCTGATCTGGAACGCATATGTAGAAATGATAAGTCGAGGCAGAATATTGATAAAATTTTACTTATATTTCTTTACAAGTTGGATTTTTTTCAGGTTATTCACATTCTTTTTGTTTGGATAGTTTGTAAATGTAAATATTGGCAGAACTGAAGGTTATTTTTTGCACTAAAACAATCTGCAGTTGTCATTATTTATTGGTTATCATATTATTTGACTGGTCCGGCCCACTGCAGATGAAATTGGGCTGAATGTGGAACCTGGAAGAACATGAGTTTGACAGCCCTGATGTAGACCACCTGAAAACCAGGTCCAGGACCCGGGTCCAGAGAGAACCACAGTCATACAGACTAGAGACCTGATGAACCTGGAACGGGTTTTCACAGACCAACAGGGATGAATGTTCCAAAGAAATGTGGGTCAAATATTGAACACACACACACACACACACACACACACACACACACACATATATACACACACCTCCAGCTGCTGTCGGAGGCTGAACGTCTCTCCACTCAGCATGTCTTTGTCTCTGGACAGTTTCTCCCTCAGAATCCTCTCCCTCTGAACCTCCTCCTGGACGGCACTGAGCTCACTGTCGAACCTGGAAGAACACACACACACACACACACACACACACACACACATACACATACACATACACATACACATACACATACACACACACACACATACACATACACATACACATACACATACACACACACACATACACATACACATACACATACACACACACACACATACACACACACACACACACACACATACACATACACATACACATACACACACACACACATACACATACACATACACACACACACACACACACACACACACACACATACACATACACATACACACACACACACACACAAGTGCTTAACATCATCTGAAAAAGCAGATATTTAACGTTTAGGGCCTGATTTACTAAGATCACATATAACAGGTGCAAATGTGCTCGCTCGTGCTAAAATCTGCACGTGCTATTGGTTTGCGTGTCAGCTCAGATTTCCTGCACAAATGACAACAGGCGCAAAGTCTTGGAGAGCGCCCTAATTAAATGAGGACTTTGTGTGCGCTACTGTTTGTCGTCATGGAGACAGTCCGCTGTAAAACCTGCTGTGGGATATTCCAGCACTAATGAATATAAAGTTGCTTTTTTTCCACAGAGGGGTGAACAGGTATTTGTGTGTTGGTTATCAGTGGTGAAGTGTGTGATTAAGGAAATAAATACCTTCTGTCTGTACGTCAGTCTGTATGGACAAGGAAAACTTGAAGTCTGTGGGCATGACAGAAAACCCTCCACATCTGCACTTATGTAGAAGGATCAGGAGTCCAGTCACAACACTGTGGACAGCACTGTGTGTGTGTGTGTGTGTGTGTGTGTGTATACTCACTTCCTCTGCTTCTTCTCCAGGTCGTGGTTTCTGCTCTGTTGTCCTTCCAGGTGCAGTTTGGTGTCCTGCAGCTCTGCCGTCAGCCTCTGGGTTTTCTTCTTCAGCTGTTGGACGTTCCTCTGGGACTCCTCGTTATCCGCCTGCAGGTCGCTGATCTGGACAAACACACCGATCATCAGCGCTCAACACCAAAAGCAAGTTTGGCTTTAATAACCACAGAGGTGACACATGACAGGAACAGCCCACATGGAGGGTCTTCTCACACCTGAACCTGTGGAACACATGATCTGCTGGGGCTGGATTTGACGGCAGAATGACTGTTTTCACACACTCCATCTCAGATCCTCTGAGGAACGGACGACACCTGGTCTGATGTGTGTTTTTAAACTCACTGCTCAGGTGTTGTTCATTTCCTTTCCTAGTGTATTTATTCTAGCTCCACATGCTGTTGCTGGTTCAGTTGGATTCTCTTCTGTCCTTTCTGAACACAGTTTGTGCTGCTTTAGCTTTGTGCACACAGAAAGCACAACTTCTGCCCAAACTATTATTTCCCTGAGGGTCCATTAAGGAGATCTGATCTGCAGTTATTTCATGCGTGGACTCAAAACTTTGCCTACAGTTTGGTTCATAGTGATTCGACCTGTGGTGCTGTGTGTTGTCTGCCTCTGCGTCTGTGGAGGGTTAGACTGCAGTTTGTTCTGGAGGTTGTGGTGAACAGCTGTTCTGCTCATTCTCTCACTGTCCTCCTCTTCATGAAGCCACAAAAACACCGTCTCCTTCTTATCAGTTCCCACTACACCACAATCCAAAGGGTTTTAACCGTAACCGTATAAGTATGTGATGCATAAAGGTTAGCTCATTTCACTACCTGCAGGAGAATTCAGCCTCTGCACTTTAACCGTCCTAATGCAGACACAGTACACAGCATTAGCATTAGCATTAGCACACATTAGGTTCAGTGGGCTGCCATTGAAGGTCCTCAGGAACCCCCTACTCCACTGGTTTTATTGACTTTGCTCTAATACATTATCAACAAACTTAAACCTGAAGAAAACAAGTGGCTCCACACACAACAAACCCCGCCCCTCGCACATACTGTAGTTTATTTTATTGGCTCCCTGTGAGCTTCAGGATCGATTTTAAAGTGCTTTTATTGGTTTTTAAAACTCTTAATGGTCTTAGCCCTATTTCTTTATCTGATTTGCTTTTAACATATGAGCCCTCTCAGGTCCTCAGGTCCTAATCTGGTACCTGTTCCCAGAGTCCACTCCAACACTCATGCTTTAGGCCTCATTCAGCTTCTGTGGCCCCAAACTACACAACAGTCTACCTGAGGACCTGAGGGCCGCTGTGAGTGCTCATATTTTTAAAAGTAAACCCAAAACTTATCTTTTTAGTTTAGCTTTTAATTAAACTCTTACTGTAAACATTACTTTACTTTGTTGGTTTTATTTTTATTTTCAGTTGCAGCTGCAGGACAGTGGAGGGTTTGATGTGAAGCACTTTGGGCTACATGTACCATGTAGGAAAAGTGCTATACAAATAAAGTTTGACTGATTTTAGCATTGATCCAGCTGATGTCATCATGTCCCCCATTATAAGTAAATTGGAAAAAAAAAAATATTTTAAAATTCATAAAAACTTGAACTTTGACCTACTTTTCCCAAAGTGTAATCACATCTACTCTGGGTCACTGGTGATTTATTTAGATCAGGAATGTCTGAGTCATGTTCCGTCAGTTCCACATTCAGCCCAATATGATCTGAAGTGGGCCGGACCAGGAAAATAATAACAGTGAAAAGTAAAATTACCTTGTGAAAATGTTTACATCTACAAAAAACATCCTTTAAAAAACGCTTTGGTATTCCTGAAGGCCTAGTTAACCCTTTCATGCACAGTGGTCACTCCAGTGGTCACTCCAGTGGTCACTCCAGTGGACAGTTCTTCTCCAGCTGTTCTCTTGTATATTCATGGGTTTGGTTGTTTTAGTTCCAGATCAGCTGACACAGTGGACACTAATGCATCATCCAATACACTGACATTCAGACCAGTACTGTTACTTTCCTGTTCTTGATAAATCTGATCTGCACTAACATGTTTGAGTGGAAATCAATTGTTAATTGTTAGATTGTAATTAACAGTTTTTTTTTTTTTTTTTAATGTTTGTTTTTTTTTTTTTGCATATTATCTCCATGAACTAGGAATATTTTTACTGTTAATTATTTAAGAAGAAGGGTTCAGAGTTTAGAAGTTGTGCTTCTTCTCACTCCTTTTGGAATATGTTTTATATGTCTTCTGTCTAAATGTTTTGTTTATTTTCTTCTGTTTGGACATTCACATTCGAAATAAATACATTAACCAATCAAATCAATCAATGAAGTGAGTTATAACTAGTATTAGAATATATTAAAATGTGAGAAAACATCAGATTAGCAGCATAAAAATGTTATTATTTCATTTTTTTTATCTCACTTTCTGATATTGGGTTTTACATACATGTTTCTGTGCTTCAAGAATAAAACACATGGTGTAGCTGAGTGGACATTTTTGCAAATCCATGAAAAAAAAAACCTCAATTGCATTGTTTTTTTCATGCCTAATGAGGAATAAAAACACTCAAGAAAAGATCTCGACAAAGGTTCTAACAATTCATGCATGAAAGGGTTGAACTCTAAACTGTCATCCGTCTGTTTGGAGTCGTAATAAAGCTGGTCCACTTTCATTTGACTCACTGACACCATATGCAGAAAAGGGGGCGGGGCTAACGGACACCGACATCCATCAGTCCACCAGTGTGTGTGTGTGTGTGTGTGTGTGTGTGTGTGTGTGTGTGTGTGTACACTCACCCTCCTCTCCAGTTGTCGTTTGTTCTGCTGCTCCACCTCCAGTTTGTCGTCCAGTTCCTGCTGCAGCCTCTTCTTGGTAAACTCGATCTCTCTGATGGGCCCGTTCGTACTTCAGCCTCCACTCTCCACCTGCAACACACCAAGGTTATGATCGTTAACCAAGCTAACGAAATGATGGAAACTAGAATTGAAAAAACATTTACGTTAACTGAAATAAATAAAAACTATAATAAAAAGAAAAAAAAAGATAACTGACTGAAACTGTATAGTATGCTTACAAAACTAACTAAAATGTAAAAAAACTATATTATTCCAGCAGCTGGGGCACCGAAAAAATACTGTAAAATAACGGAAAATAACCATCTAATAAAAATAAGGTTATTTTCCATAATTAAAATACAGTTTTTTGCCCTAACTTTACATGATATTTTGCATATTTTTTAATGTTTAATAATGAATATTTACATGTATTAAAACAATCCAATTCCCTATATATATATATATATATATATATATATATATATAATTTTCAGTGAGACTCAGTTGTCCAATCCACTGATAAAAACTGTATTTGGACAGTTTATCAGTGCTTATACATGTTATACATTCACAAAAATACATTTATTCAACATTTTTGTTGTGAAACCTCCTGTAATTACACAAGATATTTGTCAATGAACAAACAAGTCTGGTTCAACTGACAGAACTAATACTTCTGTTACAGGTAATTGTCAGTAATTTTATCTCATTTCATTATTATTATTTTTTTTACAGTATTAAACTTTAAATTAACAGTTTAATCTCATCCATACAAAATAAATATTTGTGAAATTACCATACATTTGCAAATGTAACTATTTTTCTGTGAAAAAAGAAAAAAAATTCTTTTAAAAAAATTGGAATTTTTTGGTTCTTCACAGTTCCAGTTTTTTCCTGTTCTTTTCCATTTGACATGTAAAATCACAGTCTGTTTTTGTCATTTCATTGATATTTTCCTGTATCTGAAAAATACAGGAAAAATCTGTCAAATAAACAGTGAAAATTCTGTTAAATTACAGATTTTTTTTTACAGTGCCCTCTACCTGGAAACATGGAGACTAAAGTTGGGAGAAAGCAGCAGAGTCCTGTCTGGGATTTATTTGAATACGAAAGAGAAGACGAGAAAAGAGACCACTGAACTACAACTGAACTACAACTAAACTAAAACTGAACTACAACTAAACTAAAACTGAACTACAACTGAACTACAACTAAACTAAAACTGAACTACAACTAAACTAAAACTGAACTACAACTGAACTACAACTAAACTAAAACTGAACTAAAACTAAGCATTTAGAAAAAAACAAAAACTAATAAAAACTGTCAAACCTGCTCTAAAAACGAATTAAAACGAACTGAATTAGAGAAAAAACAAAGTCAAAACTAAATAAAACTAAACTAGAATGAAAAATCTAAAACTATTAGAACCTTGCAACACGCACACACACACGCACACACACACACATTCCAACATGCGTCCTCATGTCCGCTGCTTGTGCAGTGGTTCTGTTCAGGGTTCTGTCAGATATTTCCACTTCTATATCCAATGCTTCCTCAGAGTTCTTATATCTGTCATATTTTTCGTGCCTTCTCTCGGTAAACACCACATTTCCACAGAGTAAATAAATCAGAGTGTGAGTAAAGCTCAGTCCTTTCACTGTGAATGTGTCAGTTCAGTTCTGTGTGCTTTCACTTTAAACAGGACCTGATTTCAGAGCCGTGCCATTTCACCACAATCGAAGCTCTGCCGTCTTCCTGCACAGTCCAACTGCTCCATCCGACACAACAAGAAGAAGAAAGAACGCACTGGAATCGATTGGACGTTTACAGAGTGTGCACAGCTGGGCGCCTGGAAGTCAAACCCCCCCCACTTTGAACGGATCTATTTCTAATGGACTTCCCCACGTCGGCTTTGTTGTGGGAGCATCGATCCAACACCCCCCCCCACAGCTCCTGCACCTTCACTGAGGCCCACACACTGGGACTGAATGAGTCTGAATGAACGGATACATGGAGGAAGTGAATGTAATAACACACACCCATGGAAGCATTTAACACTCTGGGTTTACACTGGTTCAACACTCTGGGTTTACACTGGTTCAACACTCTGGGTTTACACTGGTTCAACACTCTGGGTTTACACTGGTTCAACACTCTGGGTTTACACTGGTTCAACACTGCCTCCTTATGAGGCTGCAGTTCAGCAGGGCTGGGTCATTCCATGGTAGTTCAACCAGTGGTCCCCACATGACCCCCTCAGAAAATTCTGAAAAAATTCACACTTGTTCACCTACAGATAAACCAACACATCCAACATGTTAATGTCATATCTGTAATAGTAGAGACTTGTGGGAAATTGGATGGAGCTGGTCAGCTGACCCAGTTTCACCAGAGTCAATGACAGAAATGGAGCTCAGATTTCCCAGAATCCCCAGTTTTCACAAAGCCTGTTTGTCTTGATCATGTCTGTCTCTGACATTCCTCCTTTCAGATCAATCCAACTACACATTTTTCCTCCATGATGAAGAAGTTTGTTCAGGATTATGAACAGAATTCCCAAAATTAGGCTGGACCGCATCATAAACATTCTGGGAAATCTGAGCTCCATTTCTGTCGCTGACCCTGGTGGAACTGGGTCAGCTGACCCTGGTGGAACTGGGTCAGCTGACCAGCTCCATCCTCTTTCCCAGAAGTCTCTCCTCCAGGCTTCAACCTGAGCCAGTTGTGGTAAATGTGTCCTTCTTCTATCTGAGCCATCCTGCAGTTCCACAGCCTAGTTCAAATATCTGCAGTATTATCAGAACTGGTGCAATAATCAATGCCATTCTACTGTTCAAATGACATTTACACCTACGTTTGGATACAACTGCAAGAAAATAGAGTCATGCAGTAAAAAAAATATTACAAATAGAACCAGTTCTGTCCCAAAGCTCAAATTCTGTGCCCAACATCTGTAAACATATATGAAGACATGGTCCAAATGTCCAGATGTTCCTGAACTGTCCACATGGTCATGTGGGTGCTCAAATAAAGAGTATTTTTGGGACAAATGTAAATGGACCCATTTTCTTCATGTCCTCACATCAACACTTTTCATTAAATGTGGTCTTTTTCAGTAGGTTGTTGCATGTGGACCAGAAGAATCCATGTAAAAACAGGAGGTGTGTCCATTCATCCATTCTGTCCCAGTGACAGTCTGAAGACAGAGGACATTTGCAGAATGAGCCTTTGGGCCTGATTTCAAGGCCTCATGGACCAAACATGAAGGCACCTACAATTATTTGGATGCCAAATCTGGTCTTTTCAGGGGGATTTCAGCCCAGACAGTCAGTTTCAGTTTCAGTGTGGATGGAATACCTGAGGACAGACAGCTGCTCAGAGTTGGACCAAAAGCACATTTGAAAAAAACAAAAAAACATTAATTTTCAGAGGGCTGTATCTGCTAAACTATTACAGACATGACATTAAAATTTTGGATGCATTCGTTTATCTGTAGGTGAACAAGTGTGAATTTTTTCAGAATTTTCTGAGGGGGTCATGTGGGCACTTTCTGAAATCTGATTGATTTGGGATGGAATGACCCTTCTGCAATATATCGCAATATTTCATTTCACAATACTGTATCGAGATTAAAAAGTACTGTATCGATATTTTTAGGTATTTATTCAAATGCAGATATTGTGGAGATTCGTTGTTACCTCAGCTAGGAGGTATTGTGATCACTTTGCTTTGTTTGTTTGTTTGTTTGTTCATCTTTAGTGTAAAACTCTTCCACCCATCTTTCCCAGATCTTCCCCACAGATAGGCCTAGGCCCTGGGACCAACCCAGTCCATTTTGGTCCCAGTAGGACAAAGTTCAAGGTCACAGCAAGGTCACAACATCTACAATTTTCCATCTGTCATCATTGAGACATTTTCCAAAATTCATCCAAAATTCCAAACGACTCTGATTCTCCTCCAGTTGGATCCACCTGTAGCTTAGAACAATCTCTTGTATGTGGAACTAAATTGTCCACATCCACTGTGGAATGTGGACTCTGTGGACATTTACACTGAACATTGAAAATCCCATTTCCCACACATTTAAAATTAGAACTCAACTAATATTGATGTGAATTGAATCTAATTGGACAGACACATGACTGGGACCAGATTCAACTGTTTGTGTGTATGGAACAACCTGGAAACTGTTGGATTTAAACAGACAGAGTGGATCCACACATGCACAGAGTTCAGGCTGAAGGAGGAGCTCTGAGTTCTGAACACTGGTATTTTATTTATTATTATTGAACTCTCTTTTATTAAATAATGTTTGTTCCTTTGTTGGGATTGAACTAAAATAATGTTCTGATGTTAGTTCTGAACTAATAAAATATGAACATTTGAACAGGATTGTAAGATGTATCTTATGTTAAATGGAAGTTGAATGTGTGACTCTGACTAGTTCTAAAATGTCGGATGGACATCATAAATCATACATCATGAACCAAAATGGAGACGAAAACATGTAATGTTACAAGTTGTTTTGCTTGAAGAATCTTTTTACTTTTGCAGATCTAAGTTATATTCTGATTTCTAAGTTTTAACTGTATGTAGTATCCTTATTTGTACTGAACAGTCAGTGTCAGGTTTGGTTCGTGTGTGTGTAGTTTAGATGAACTCACACCTGTCTGTGCTGAACTTGGACAAAAGGTCAACTGCAACGAGAAAGATCTAATTTCACAGCTTTAGAAGGTAGCTGTGGTAAAGAGAGTCGAGCAGAAAAAACAGATTATGAACTAAGGGGATTTTTGTGGTCAAGAAATGCTAGCCTAACAGTGCAGGTGTTAAGCAAGAGCTGTGCACATGCAAAAGCCTGTGCTTTTCTTAGAATTAGCTGATGGAGTGACTGACATGTTCTGCCCAGTAACTAGCATTAACCAATAATAAGCCTACGACGAATGATGTCATTGACTAATGGAGTGTCCAGAGTCACTAAAGACTATAAAAAGCAACAAAGGACACTCTTTTTTTTGGGCTTTTTCTTTTTCTCTCTGTGACGAAATGTGTGTTTGATGCTAGATTATTTTTGTAACTTTTTTAATTTTTGTCTGAAGTAATAAATCAAGCTATTGTTTTAACTTTTTAAAACCTCAGACCTTCTTTTTTGGTGAGTTCTTCATTTCTCCTGGTTTGGTCCATTTGTCCAGATAAGCGCAGATTTTTGGTACTGAGGTGGTTTAAATTAAAGAAACTGGGGCAGTAGTTCATTAACTGAAATTAATTGTGGTCTTTGAGATTTCCTGCTTGCTGCGTGTTTACAGGACCTGAAACTGTAATGTCTGTAAAACAGAACTTCAGTTTGAACACAGGAACATGTTGTGATAGAACATCAGATCCTGTTGGGATCAAATAAAAATGTGTTTAGTATTTGTGCAGATTTTTGCTGGAATTCAATTCTTCAAGGAAATAATCATTTAAAAACAAGAAACAAACAAAACATTGCCTTTTTAACAGTAGCATGATATATTGTGATATATATTGTGATCCCAGTGTTGTGATTTGTATCATATCTCCAGAGTCTTGCTGATACACAGCCTGATATGAGACACAGTTCCTCAGCTGTGCGTTGTCTCACCTCAACAGATGTGACGAGCAAAATAAAACTGTCACATGACGCGTTCAAACCCACACAAACAAACATGTGTGGGTGTGATGACGCTCCCAAGCAACAGAAGACGAATTAGTAACAACAACAACAAGAACTAGTGCAGCAGTGGTTCACTGTGTGTGTGTGTCGGACCTGTGTCGTCATCATCCATCTCTCCGTTCAGCTCTGACGCCCTGATGAGTCGAGCCTCCATCACCTCCATCTCCATGGACTCCATCTGTTTCTTCATGCTGTCAAACTTGGCCTTGTGGATGAGAGAGAAAGGAAGCGGTTTCCATGACAACATGAACACAGCCATCTCTACGGAATATTGGAGGAAAACCTCCATGTTTTCATGTCTTCGAGGCCAAACAAAAGCACATTAGGCAGAGCAGAGACGCCGTGGATCAGATGGAGGACTGGGTTTAGGTGTTCAGTGTCGGTCCACGTCTGAAGTGTTTGCCGCAGACACTTCAGATTCAAGCTCAGCTTCCTGTCGGGCAGAACGCTGGACACTGGGGCTCATTTCTGCGCTAGCTTGTTAAATTGCTCAGCCCAGCGCAACACAAAATGTGTCCATTTAATGCATTTTGTGCTATCCCGTTTCTGGGCTCGCTCTTTGTTCCTTAACAACTAATGACATGCAAAGTGTGTTCGTAAGTTAGTTCGTTAACCCCAACGCAACGAGAAATGTGCTATCCCGTTTCTGGGCTAGTTGGTTAAAAGTGAGCGCTCGCCCAGTTCGTCGCTAAAGAGCTGATTTTAACGCAGACCTCAGAGGTCCGCGTTAGGAGGATGTGTTCTGTAGATTCAGTTCACTTTGTTTCTGTCATGGATTTCCTTTGAAATATTATTTATAAATATTATTTTTGAAAAAGAAGATTTTTAACACAAGTTTGACAAAATCTGTAATGATATCAGTTTTTTCCCCAAGGACATTTAGCACCGATGAAAAGGGATTTACTGAGTGAGGACTGATCTGAGCACTGAAGTGTATTCTGTACGGATGAAGACACATGAGTTCAGGACAAAGTGGGTGTGGCTTTGACAGATGAATGAATGAATGAATGAACGAATGAATGAGAACTGTATGGGGGCGGAGCCAGTGAACTGGTGACACATCAGTGTGTGTGTTTAGTGTTTGTGTGTGTGTGTGTGTGTGTCTGTGTGTGTGTGTGTACCTGCAGTTCCTTCATGTCCTTCTCCAGTCTCAGTCTCTCAGACGTCTCAGTCTCCAGTAGTTGTGAGGCCGACTCCCCGGTGTTCCGTTCGTCTGCCAGCTCCGACGACAGCTCTGTGATCTGATGTAACATACACACACACACGCACACACACACACACACGTTCTTACTTATTTATACAAACTATAGTCAGATTCCACAGACTGAATCTGGACCATTCCATAACATCTTCTTCAGCATGACTAAGGTTTATTTTTTGGTCTATTTACTTCTTTTTTTTTTTTTTTTGCTGCAGGGCTTGTTTTTTTTTTTTGTAATTCAAGGACGGCGCTTTGGAGTTGGGGCTCTGTGGATGTGTAGTTCTGTGTACACTCTTATTTTTTGTCTCTTCTGAATGAGATTTTTTTTTCCACACACTGGATTCATTTAATCAGCTATCGACTGTATCATAAACATCAAGAAGATTCAGATCAGTTCTACCTTCAAATGGTGGTTCAATTGTTGAACATGGTCTATGAACCTGTTTCTGTACTGAACACATGACAGTACAACACTCTGAATAGTTTTTCCACCGAACTGTAAAACTATTTATTAACTAATTACTCCTCCAACGCTGACATTTTCCACAGTTGACAGTCCATGTTTACTGCACATGTGTGTATATGTGCAGGTCTGTGTTTACTGCACATGTGTGTATATGTACAGGTCTGTGTTTACTGCACATGTGTGTATATGTGCAGGTCTGTGTTTACTGCACATGTGTGTATATGTACAGGTCTGTGTTTACTGCACATGTGTGTATATGTGCAGGTCTGTGTTTACTACACATGTGTGTATATGTACAGGTCTGTGTTTACTGCACATGTGTGTATATGTGCAGGTCTGTGTTTACTACACATGTGTATATGTACAGGTCTGTGTTTACTGCACATGTGTGTATATGTACAGGTCTGTGTTTACTGCACGTGTGTGTATATGTGCAGGTCTGTGTTTACTGCACATGTGTGTATATGTACAGGTCTGTGTTTACTGCACGTGTGTGTATATGTGCAGGTCTGTGTTTACTGCACATGTGTGTATATGTGCAGGTCTGTGTTACTGCACGTGGTGTATATGTACAGGTCTGTGTTTACTGCACATGTGTGTATATGTACAGGTCTGTGTTTACTGCACATGTGTGTATATGTGCAGGTCTGTGTTTACTACACATGTGTGTATATGTGCAGGTCTGTGTTTACTGCACATGTGTGTATATGTACAGGTCTGTGTTTACTGCACGTGTGTGTATATGTGCAGGTCTGTGTTTACTGCACATGTGTGTATATGTGCAGGTCTGTGTTTACTGCACGTGTGTGTATATGTGCAGGTCTGTGTTTACTGCACATGTGTGTATATGTACAGGTCTGTGTTTACTGCACGTGTGTGTATATGTGCAGGTCTGTGTTTACTGCACATGTGTGGTATATGTACAGGTCTGTGTTTACTGCACGTGTGTGTATATGTACAGGTCTGTGTTTACTGCACATGTGTGTATATGTACAGGTCTGTGTTTACTACACATGTGTGTATATGTGCAGGTCTGTGTTTACTACACATGTGTGTATATGTACAGGTCTGTGTTTACTGCACATGTGTGTATATGTGCAGGTCTGTGTTTACTGCACGTGTGTGTATATGTACAGGTCTGTGTTTACTGCACATGTGTGTATATGTACAGGTCTGTGTTTACTGCACATGTGTGTATATGTGCAGGTCTGTGTTTACTCCACATGTGTGTATATGTACAGGTCTGTGTTTACTGCACATGTGTGTATATGTACAGGTCTGTGTTTACTACACATGTGTGTATATGTGCAGGTCTGTGTTTACTACACATGTGTGTATATGTACAGGTCTGTGTTTACTGCACATGTGTGTATATGTGCAGGTCTGTGTTTACTCCACATGTGTGTATATGTGCAGGTCTGTGTTTACTGCACATGTGTGTATATGTACAGGTCTGTGTTTACTGCATATGTATGTATATGTGCAGGTCTGTGTTTACTGCACATGTGTGTATATGTACAGGTCTGTGTTTACTGCATATGTATGTATATGTGCAGGTCTGTGTTTACTGCACATGTGTGTATATGTGCAGGTCTGTGTTTACTCCACATGTGTGTATATGTGCAGGTCTGTGTTTACTGCACATGTGTATATGTACAGGTCTGTGTTTACTACACATGTGTGTATATGTACAGGTCTGTGTTTCCTGCACATGTGTGTATATGTGCAGGTCTGTGTTTACTACACATGTGTGTATATGTACAGGTCTGTGTTTCCTGCACATGTGTGTATATGTGTGTGTGTTTACCCGGCTCTCCAGGCGGTCTGTGTTGAGCCTCAGTTCGTTCCTCTCTTTCTCCACCTTCTCCAGCTTCTGCTTCAGCTGCTGAATCTCCTCCTGAAATGAAACACAACTATGTTATAATCCAGGGTTTTCAAACTCCTGTTCTTTCAGGTTCCACATTCAGCCCAGTTTGGACCCAACCAGTCAAATAAAAACAGAATAACCGATAAATAATGACAACTGCAATTTACGTCTGTGTTTTAGTGCAAAAAAACCAAACATTAAATTATGAAATACTTTTATAAACTATCCAAACAAAAAAAATGTAAATAACCTGAAAAACTCAAATGTCTTCAGAAAAATCAGTGTAATTTTCTCAGTCTTCTGCCTCCACTTCTCATTAGTCCATGTGCATTCTGGATCAGATCTACAAAGACACTAAACACTTTTTTTTTTTTCTTCCTGTCATCTGTCCAGAGCAGACCTGTTTTTTTTGCTGTCCTTTTCTTCCTCTTTTTTTTCTCCTGCTTTTGCCTCTGTGTCTCGTCTGTTTCTGTCTTTGGATCCTCTGCTTGCTGTATTCCCAAACAACTAAATTATGGAGTTGATCAACTGGACACTCAGCGCAACTGACAAGATTTTTTCACCCAGGAACAAGGGCCTGGAGGAGCCCACCTGCCCTGACAGAACGTCTGCAGTCTGTGATGGACGCTGGAACAAGTGGAGGTAGTCTGTGTGTGGGTTCTGTGGGTGGAGGAGACGGAGGAGATTTACCTGTTTGGATTTTTGATAACAGGACTCCTTCTGATTGGTCTGGGAGTTGCCCTGGTTTATCACAAAGTTGGACAGACAGCAGCACACACAGACGCCGCTGCTGTCGACTGAAATTAAGGAGCATGCGAAGGTTTTACAGCGGATGGGGACGCAGTCTGTGTGTTAGACCAGACTGGACCAGCTGAGGACTCACACAAAAGTTGGATTACATCACTGGACAGAACGCAGATGAGCTCCGACAAATCGCAGGACTGAGGAAAAAGGACGAACTGGGCAGGTCTACCTGCTCTGAAGTGAGGAGTTAAAGCTGAGACCCAGTTAGAAATAAATGAAGTTACAACTACATTAAGCAGAAACCAAATCATTTTCCCCCGTTTTAATCTGGTCCAGTCTGGTCTAATCTGGTCTAATCTGGTCCAGTCTGGTCTAATCTGGTCCAGTCTGGTCCACTCTGGTCTAATCTGGTCCAGTCTGGTCCAGTCTGGTCTAATCTGGTCCAGTCTGGTCTAATCTGGTCCAGTCTGGTCCAGTCTGGTCTAATCTGGTCCAGTCTGGTCCAGTCTGGTCCACTCTGGTCTAATCTGGTCCACTCTGGTCTAATCTGGTCCAGTCTGGTCCAGTCTGGTCCACTCTGGTCTAATCTGGTCCACTCTGGTCTAATCTGGTCCAGTCTGGTCTAATCTGGTCCAGTCTGGTCCAGTCTGGTCTAATCTGGTCCAGTCTGGTCCAGTCTGGTCCAGTCTGGTCTAATCTGGTCTAACCTGGTCTAATCTGGTCCAGTCTGGTCTAATCTGGTCCGTTGCAGTCCACACATCCTTCCAAGGCCCAGACTCAGGACTGAATGAACTGATAAGGACAGAAGTGTGAGTCTGTTACTTTTCAGACACAAACAGACTTTCTAGGACTCACCACATACAAACATTTAACCCCCCCCCCCACACCCCCCCCCCATCTCCGTCTGCCTCACAACATTCTTCTCTTCCTGTCCCCCTCCCACAACCGAATCCACTGAAAAAGTTCCACCACGTGTACTGTGTTTAGGATGTCTTTTGTCTTACGTATGTGCTGTATGTGCTTGCATTATCTTCACTGGAGTTCTTTGGAAGAACAGGGTTCTGTGGGGGTGCACCAGTTCGGTAGCAGCGGCCCCATGTCCCTAATCATCCAACTCAGTTTTGTTTGATGTACTTTGTACTGTCAATGACAATAAAGGTGATTCTGATTCTGGAAAAAGTTCAAATTGGGCTGAATTTTCTGTAGACATTTCAGGTTGTTCGTATTTGTTCATCTTATTCACATTTTATTGGTACAGGATAGTTTGTAAACGTCAATATTTTCATAATTTAATGTTATTTTTTTGACAAATATTTGTAGTTGTCATTATTTACAGATATAACGTAAGATTATTTTTTCCATCAAACCCAGTAGTAAATCTGCAGTGGTTCTTCTGTGTGGGTTCTTCTGCTGTTCTTATTGGACTGTAGACCAGATTGGTCTGGATGTGGAACCCACACTAACGTGAGTTCCACAGCCTGGACTGTGGAGTTTAGACACTGTGTAAATTCATCCCAGGGGTCGGACTGGAACCTTTGTGGGGGGGGCACATGTTTGACAGCCCTGTTCTGCACTAACTGTGGAACCCAGTTCAGGTAAAGCTCCCTGACACTGACACTGCATCACTGCCAAACCCACTGACGGTGACCAGACCGGCCTGGTCCGGTTGTGTCGTCAGTTTTTTCAGTGTTGCAGCGCAGGCTTTTGTGAGGAGCTGAAGCTGATGTCAGTGCAGATGTTTGGTGTGAGCCGGGCTTTAACAGGTGCTTTAGTGAGCTCTGTCAGACTGACGGACCAGGATCCTTTACTCCACACACACATTATTATTATTCACAGTCTCACTCGTTCTTCGTTCCTGAAATGTGTCCACGGCCTCTGGGCTGATGTTCACCGCTGGGTTCAACCCCAACCTGGAGCCACAGCGCTGGATTCCAACACTCCTCTGTGACTCAGAACCATGTCTGAAGTGGACTTAAACGGTCATTATAGACCAGGGCTGTCAAACTCATTCTAGTTCAGTTCCACATTCGGCTAAATCTGATCTGCAGTGGACCCAACCAGTCAAATAAGAACAGAATAATATAGAAATGATGTCAACTCCAAACTTTTCTCTGTTTTAGAGTGAAAAAAGTAAAATTACATGATGAAAATGTTTGCATCTACCAACTATCCTTTCAAACAATGTGAATAATATGAACAAACTGACAAAAAGTGTAATTTTAAGAACAGTATGCTTCAGTTGATCATTTCCACATGTACATTATACCTGACAGATCACAGTGGATCTACAAACACACAGAATATTTAGTAACAGGTGGAATATGGTTAAAATTCTGTGTACTTCTCTTAAGACACTGCAGGTTGTTCATATTTGTTCAGGTTATTCAGATATTTTTGCAGTACTATACTTTGTTTTAGTGTAAATCAGGGCTCTCAAACATGCGTCCCGGGGCCAAATGCGTCCCACCAAAGGTATTTTTGCACTCTTTGCAAATTCACCTCAGGGGCTGGATTGGAACCTGTGGCAGGACGCATGTTTGAGAGTCCTGTTATAACATAGAGATGAAGATGTCTGGAATACAGTAGGTGCTTGGAGCTTTAACCTTTGTCATAATATAGCATCCAACATTATTCCTAACTGTGTGTGTGCGTGTGTGTGTGTGTGTGTGTGTGTGTGTGTGTGCGTGTGTGTGTGTGTGTGTGTGTGTGTGTGTGTGTGTGTGTGTACTCACATCTTTCCCTCTGATCTGCTCCTCGGTCAGCTGGACTTCTATCAGTGGTCTGACGGTGGTGAACAGTTTCCACCAGGGCCAGCCTTTGACTCCACGGTTCTTCTTGATGTTCTTCTGGATGCAGCGAATAGCCAGGTCCTGGATCTGACACACACACACACACACACACACACACACACACACACAAACACAACGTCAGCAGAAGAACCACACTAAGGCTCCGCCCACACCAGCAGGTCTGAATGCACAAGTAGCATTTTTTTGGTGAAATCCAATTTTTTACCTCCTCCAGGAGGTGTTGTGATCACTGTGCTTTGTTTGTTTGTTTGTTCATCTTTAGTGTAAAACTCTTCCACCCATCTTTCCCAGATCTTCCCCACAGATAGGCCTAGGCCCTGGGACCAACCCAGTCCATTTTGGTCCCAGTAGGACAAAGTTCAAGGTCACAGCAAGGTCACAACATCTACAGTTTTCCATCTGTCATCACTGAGACATTTTCCAAAATTCATCCAAAATTCAAAATGACTCTGATTCTCCTCCAGTTGGATCCACCTGTAGCTTAGAACAGTCTCTTGTATCTGGAACTAAATTGTCCACATCCACTGTGGAATGTGGACTCTGTGGACATTTACACTGAACACTGAAAATCCCATTTCCCACACATTTAAAATTAGAACTCAACTAATATTGATGTGAATTGAATCTAATTGGACAGACACATGACTGGGACCAGATTCAACTGTTTGTGTGTATGGAACAACCTGGAAACTGTTGGATTTAAACAGAAACAGTGGATCCACACATGCACAGAGTTCAGGGTGTTTGGTGGAGGTCTGCGTTCTGAACACTGGTCTGGTTTTGTGTGTTGGTTCAGATTCACATTAAATGCGACTTCTATAAGTTTTGAGTCTGAACTGAATGTGACCCTGAAGTGACCCACATGCACTAAAGAGGCCCTGAAGTGACCCACATGCACTAAAGAGGTCCTGAAGTAACCCACATGCACTAAAGAGGCCCTGAAGTGACCCACATGCACTAAAGAGGTCCTGAAGTAACCCACATGCACTAAAGAGGCCCTGAAGTGACCCACATGCACTAAAGAGGCCCTGAAGTGACCCACATGCACTAAAGAGGCCCTGAAGTGACCCACATGCACTAAAGAGGTCCTGAAGTGACCCCACATGCACTAAAGAGGCCCTGAAGTGACCCACATGCACTAAAGAGGTCCTGAAGTGACCCACATGCACTAAAGAGGCCCTGAAGTGACCCACATGCACTAAAGAGGTCCTGAAGTGACCCACATGCACTAAAGAGGACCTGAAGTAACCCACATGCACTAAAGAGGTCCTGAAGTGACGCACTAAAGAGGTCCTGAAGTAACCCACATGCACTAAAGAGGTCCTGATGGAAAACCAGACCACTCAGACACACACTGTGTTTACAGAAGGAAATCTGGTTTTCCTTCCCTCCGACCGACATCTGGGACGTTTGTCGCATTTCAATGACCTAAAGGTCGGAATAAATATGACCTGGACGTTCAGACTGAAGTCACACTGAAAAATATCAGATCTGATCAGATTTTAGGACCACATATGAAAGTGGTCCGGGTCAGATTTAGGACCACATATGAAAGTGGTCTGGGTCAGATTTAGGACCACATATGGGTCAGATCAGTGCTGTTCAGACTGTCTTTTACAGATCAGATCCAGGGTGTTCATGGTCTGTCCTGGGATCTTCATGGTTCTGACAAACTGAGTGGTTTTGAACTGACCTTTAAATAAAATATCGACTGTATTTTGTTGCCATTAGGGAATCGTCTTTTGGATAAACAGGATATTTGTCTTTTCTCTGTGTGTTCTAGTTCCATTAGGGAAATGTTCCCACAGCTGGAGGAGTGCATTTATCCACAGGGGTTTAAGATCATATGTATATATTTTTCTTTTCTTTTTCTGTTGCACTGATAACTTCTTTCCTGCTTCTTTTTTTTTTATTATATGTGAATGAATCGACTGTAACACCCAATAATTTATAAGTATTCTGATTCTGTTGAGTGGATATGATATGATAGATTTGACTTGTAATGTGTGTGTGTTTTCAGTTCCAATAAATGAAGGAGTCCCTGTGTGAGTTCTACACTGTAAAAAAACAATACAAAAAAAACAAAACCATAAAAAACTATATTCCGGCAGCTGGGGCGCCAAAAAATCCTGTAAAATAACAGAAAATAACAACCTCATAAAAATACGGTAATTTTCCATAATTCAAATACAGTATTTTGCTCTACCTTACAAGAGATTTTGCATATTTTTTTTGACTTTTTAATGTTTAATAAAGAATATTTACAATGTATTAAAACAATCCGATTCCCTATAAATATATATATAAATAATTTTCAGTGAGACTCAGTTGTCCAATCCACTGATAAAAACTGTATTTGGACAGTTTATCAGTGCTTATACATGTTATACATTCACAAAATACATTTTATTCACATTTTTGTTGTGAAACCTCCTGTAATCTACACAAGATATTTGTCAATGAACAAACAAGTCTGGTTCAACTGACAGAACTAATACTTCTGTTACCGTTAACTGTCAGTAATTTTATCTGGTTTATTATTATTTTTTACAGTATTAAACTTTAAATTAACAGTTTAATCTCATAAATAGAAAAGAAATATTTGTGAAATTACGATGCATTTATAAATGTATTTTAACTGTATTTTTCTGTGAAAAAAGAAACATTTCTTTTAAAAAATGTAAATTTTTTGGTTACTCACAGTTCCAGTTTTTTTCATGTTATTTTTCGTTTGACATGTAAACTCACCAATCTGTTTTTGTCATTTCATTGATATTTTCCTGTATGTTAAAAAAAAACAGGAAAAATCTGTAAAATAAACAGTGAAAATTCTGTAAATTACAGATTTTTTTTACAGTGTAGCATGTATTTTCTGGCCTGAAGTGGATCTCGGGTTTTTTGGGACTCTGGCTGCTGTCGTCTTCTGTTCTACAGTCCTACGCCTGCATGTGTTTGACTGATGACTGTTAATACACACACACACACACACACGCCGACACACACCACACACACACACAACACTACAACGCTTCAAGCACAAATTAAACCGTCAATGTTCCACGGGAAGTCTGTTGAAGAGGCATTAAGAGAAATCATCAGTAGCAGCAGGTAATCTGCAGAGCCATTCAGAAGCCGACAATTGGGACAAATGAGTGTGTAACAGCAGCGAGAGGGTGACAGGGACGTCCTGAGCACAGAGTGGAACCATCCACACTAAAAGAAAAACCACCATATGTTCAGTCCAGCGGCAGGCTGCTGCTCTTTCAGGACAGTGAAGCTCATTGTCGCTTACATCAAAAAATGGTCCAGTTATTCCACATAAATTGGTGCCTTCGTTCCATTTTCAGTACATGCTCAGTGTCCTTATCGTACCAGTAGGCGTCTTTTCCAGGACTGGACCCGTGTGGTCTGAATGTCCAGCAGAGCTGGGCTGCTCAGACGGCTAAACTATCTACAAAACCATATTAAACTGAAACAAGAAATGATTCAATTATGGAACTGAAACAAGAAACGTGAAATTCTGTTAAACTGAACCCAGTTAGTCCAGTGCTTGTGTTTTCTTCCAGGTCAGTAATGAACAGTTCATTTGGTTTCTGTGATTCCACAGCAGAATGTGTGCCGTATTAAACTGAACTGTGTCAGTGAAGGAGCAGATCTGAAAACAGCTGTCAATCAAACAGGATTCAGCTTTCGGACCCTCCTCCAATCGGCACGCGGAAGCTCAGCGTCCGGCCCGGCCGAGCTCCGCCCACAGCTCTGTTGACCCCCAGAGACGCCGAGTGTCCAGGGGCGGGACAACAGGTGTCCTGTGTCCAGTGCTGGTCCAGTTTGTGGTGGTTTTACACCAGTTCCACTCAGTCCCATTGAAGGTCATGGACGCTGAGCGTCTACGGACAAATGCACTGAGCAGAGATGGAATGAACAAACACAGACACGGGAATGGAGGAGAAGTGAACAACATCCAGTCCACTGATCTGGGATCAAACTGATTCTGAACCAACTGGTCTGAGAGATGAACGTGTTCCAACACATTTGGAGTCAATGAAATGAAAACAACTGAACAGATTTGAGCATTTAATGGGAGTCATGTTAGGGTCAGAGGAGCTTCACCTGCAGTCTGACACAAACACCTGAGGTCCAGTCAGCTGAGGACCTCTAATGTCAGACATGTCTAGTAAAACCCCCTGTAGGAGAACACTGTGAGACTGATACTGACATGTGACCACCAGGTTTAACGGTTTAATATGTGAACCTGCCCCTGCGTCAGGAATCAGGGGTTAAGGTTAAGCCTGTTTAAGGACATGAAGTCCCATGAGCAGTCCTTCCACAGCAGGGCAACACACACCAGCCTTAAATCTGCAGCTCAAACTCCTCCTGTCGTTCCCACACTCTCACTGACCTCAAATGTTAGACCTGTCTCAGAACAGAAACTGCTTTTAGAACCATCCAGACTCACTGCTGGGTCACTGGACACTCACACAACACACCCAACGGTCAGTTAGCAGATTATTAACTATGCTAATGACCATGGGGTTGATTGGTTTAGAAGTTAGAAGTCCTGTATTTGAGCTGGACAGTTTAATTAAGTCAAGATACAAACTAGACGAGACTAAAACAAACTGAGTGTTTTATTGATAGAATGAACTCACTCATTACGTACAATACATTATATACAGACAGTATATGTTAAGGGTTATTCACAAAGACTGAACTGGTTTCATTACACAATATTTGAATTTGGAAAACTAACAGAACACTCCAGCCAAGTCACTAGTGTTCTACTGACGGTCCACTTCTATCTCCTGTGGTCCATGTGTTCGGTGTGTCCACAGACGACATTAACGCTGTAACAGACTCCTCCCAGACTCGGATCAGCTGATCACCAT
Source organism: Sphaeramia orbicularis (assembly GCF_902148855.1). NCBI lineage: Eukaryota > Metazoa > Chordata > Actinopteri > Kurtiformes > Apogonidae > Sphaeramia > Sphaeramia orbicularis. The sequence continues at coordinate 53,044,072 of NC_043969.1, read as the reverse complement.
CCACTGAGCTGAACGCTGCTGGTATTCCATGTTTAAGGTCATCCAGGTCAGCCGTTCAAAACTTTCACTGACTCCCTCCATGACAACGCCTGAGAACCAAGGTTCTAATAGTTCTGGATTTTTCATTCTACTTCAGTTTTATTTAGTTTGGGCTGTTTTTCTCTGATTCCGTTCATTTTACTTTGTTTTTAGAGCAGGTTGATAGTTTTTATTAGTTTTCGTTCTTTTAAATACTTAGTTTAGTTCAGTTGTAGTTTTTTCATATCTTGACAATGACCAAAAGAGAACAGCGATGGCGTACCCGTGGACAACTGTGTGTAGGTGGTGGAAGGAGTGGCCTGTTGTAGGTTTAACACAAGGACACTGCAGGTGTGTGTGGTCACATATGGGTGGAGCTCATTAAGAGTCACTGGTGGGGGGGGGGTCAAAACCACTGTTTACCTTTTCCATGAACACCTTAAACCTAAACAGTGTCAGAAAACAAACAGTGTCCACCTTTAATGATAAAAGAGGAAGTGGTGATGACACGTCTGACCTCCACCTGTCCTCTACACCTGGCATCTGCTCACCACCAGCCCACCTGTCCCTGCTGGGGGGGGGCTGGGTCTTTAGGCTGTCTCTTTAATGAGGCTCAATGTTGCTGACCCCGCCCCCCCATGCACCCCCACTCTGTCCTGAATGTCAGACAGACAGACTGCAGAGCTTCAGAGCAGACGCAGGAGCTTCCATTTGTCTGTCCACTGGTGGACACGTGGACACACACACACACACACCACACACGCACGCACGCACGCACGCACACACACACACACACACACACGCACACACACGCACGCACGCACGCACGCACGCACCCACACACACACACACACACACACACGCACCACACACGCATGCACGCGCACACACACACACAACACACACACACACTCTGCCTTTTGACGTGCTCTTCCCTTCCCCTCCCTCCCTCACTTCATTACCCAGAATGCTTTGAACGCTGCCTCTTCCTCAGGCGGGGGGGGGGTTCCCCACAGAGTGCAAAGACAGAGGAGTGGAGAAACAAACTAATTGATTTTTGTGTTCTTGCAATATAACAGTACACTGTAAAAAAAAAAAAAAAAAAAAAAAAAAAAAACGGTAATGTTCCATGATTCAATACAGTTTTTTTCCCCTACACTTTACATGAGGATTTTGCATTTTTTCGTTTTTTTTTCGGACTTTTAAATGTTTAATCAAAATATTTACATGTATTAAAACCAGTCTTTCTCAAATGCGGGTACATGTACCACCAGGGGTACTTGGAACAAGCCCAGGGGGTACTTGAAATTTTTTTTGGAAAAAACACATTAAATTCATGAATTGAATTTAAAAAAATTGCAAAAAATAAATGAGAATTAAAGCCCATACATATAATAAAATTACTCCTGACCTTATTTAATTTCAATATTTTTATTTTTTATATTATTATTGTTTGTCATCTTATTTACACTTTGGTACAATTTTAACAATATTTCTATTTTATATTATTCAAGATGAGTTTATTTGAGTAATTAAGTAATTATTTTTTGTTGATGAAAAGTCCATTTATTCATTAGTGACTGATTAATTTATTTTTCTTACCTTACTTTAAAAAAAAAGTAAAAAAAACAGTCGTATTCCGGCAGCTGGGGCGCCCAAAAAACACTGGTTAATAACAGAAAATAACCATCTCATAAAAATACGGTAATTTTCCATAATTCAAATACAGTTTTTTTCCCTAACTTTACATGAGATTTTGCATATTTTTGACTTTTTTACTGTTTAATAAAGAACATTACATGTATTAAAACAATCAAAATTACCTATAAATATGGATGAACATTGTTATAAAACAAATAATAGGGATTAAAATTGCAGAAAAGTTCTGTTATTAGTTGGTGCTTATCACATTAATTTTATGTTTAAAAACTTGTACATTAATTAATATTTGATGAAATAAATGATATACCACATAAAACATTTGATTATCTTTCAAAACCCTGTCAATTAACTGTTAATAAACTACTTGTTGGATTTAAATTTAACAATTTACTGTAAATTTTAACATCATATCAAGTATACATTATGTTTATTGGTATTTTCACATTCAATCAATAACAATACTTTGCAAATGTATTTAACTGTATTTTTCTGTGAAAAAAGAAAAAAAATCGTTTTAATAAATGGAAATTTTATGGTTCTTCACAGTTACAGTTTTTTTTCTGTTATTTTCCATTTGACATGTAAAAACCACAGTCTGTTTGTGTCATTTCACTGATATTTTATCTTGGAATTTCACTGATATTTACATGTATTAAAACAATCAAATTATGGTGCAATTTTAAGAATATTCTATTTTATGCTATTCAAGATGAATTTATTTGAGTAATTAATAATTATGTTGATGAAAGGTTCATTTATTCATTAGTGATTAATTTATTTTTCTTTTCAATGGAAGAGGACACTTTCAGTTCATACTTTGCACATAAATTGACTTATAAAGATTTGTTAATTTTAATATGTTTAAGTTAAATATATGTTGTTTCTTTACAAAATTTTGTCAATAAAAACAGACACCTTTGGCAAAGGAACAAATTTTGAGAACAGAGCAGAATTTTCACTGTTTATTTCACAGATTTTTCCTGTATTTTTAAGATACAGGAAAATATCAATGCAATGACAAAAACAGACTGTGATTTTACATGTCAAATGGAAAAGAACAGGAAAAAACTCTGTCAATAACCAGAAAATTTACATTTTTTTTAAAGATTTTTTTTCACATAAAAATACAGTTAAAATACATTTGCAAATGTATTGTAATTTCACAAATATTTCTTTTCTATTTAGAGATTAAACTGTCATTTAAAGGTTAATACTGTAAAAAAAAAAAAAAAAAACAATAAAACTAGATAAAATTCCTGACAGTTAACGGTAACAGAAGTATTTCTTCTGTCAGTTGAACCAGACTTGTTTGTTCATTGACAAATATCTTGTGTAATTACAGGAGGTTTCACAACAAAAATGTTGAATAAATGTATTTTTGTGAATGTATAACATGTATAAGCACTGATTAAACTGTCCAAATACAGTTTTTATCAGTGGATTGGACAACTGAGTCTCACTGAAAATTATTTATAGATATATTTATAGGGAATTGGATTGTTTTAATACATGTAAATATTCTTTATTAAACATTTAAAAAGTCCAAAAAATATGCAAAATCTCTTGTAAAGGTAGAGCAAAATACTGTATTTGAATTATGGAAAATTACCGTATTTTTATGAGGTGTTTTTTTTCTGTTATTTTACAGGATTTTTTTGGCGCCCCAGCTGCCGAAATATATTTTTTATGGTTTTGTTTTTTTTTGTTTGTTTTTTTACAGTGTAGAACTCACACAGGGACTCCTTCATTTATTGGAACTGAAAACACACACACATTACAAGTCAAATCTATCATATCATATCCACTCAACAGAATCAGAATACTTTATAAATTACTGATTATTATTTTTGTGAATGTATAACATGTATAAGCACTGATAAACTGTCCAAATACAGTTTTTATCAGTGGGTTGGACAACTGAGTCTCACTGAAAATATATATATATATATTATAGGGAATTGGATTGTTTTAATACATGTAAATGTTCTTTATTAAACAGTAAAGAGTGAAAAAAATATGCAAAATCTCATGTAAAGTCAGAGCAAAAAACTGTATTTGAATTATTAAAAATTACTGTATTTTTATGAGATGGTGATTTTCCGTTAGTTAACAGTATTTTTTTTGTGGCGCCCCAGCTGCCAGAATAATTTGTGTTTTTTTAATTTATTTTTTTTTTTTACACTGCACTGTCCTTCAGTGTGAGAGGAATCAAACTTTAGTCTTTTCTTCTATTTTTCAGCAGGAATTAAAAGGAAAGGAATGAAAAGTTTTGACGAGGCACAATGGAAAAAAAAGGACTAAAAAATAATTATTTTTCTGTTCTGTTATTTTCAGTTTAGTGTGCAGTTCAGATGAAATGTGTCCAAATCATCACAAGATGAGAAAGAAATAAAAAAGCAGAAGGCAAACGCACTAAGAGCCGACAGAAAAAGGACTACAGAGGAATTCAGAGGAGGCTTTAAAACAGCTGAGGGTGTTTTTGTCTGCGCTGCTTTGACATCTCAAAGTACGGCAGAGATCTGGGATATGCATTAACAAAGGAAACTGTTCACGACGGTCACAAAGAAATGAACCCAATTCCAGGCTACATCAATTACACCAGATTACTATTTACCCTGAGAGATGAGGCTTAAAGGGAGTCCTTCAGGGGAGATGGAGGACTGAACTCAAACCCAACGCCCTTGAAAACTCATTTGAG
>NC_043969.1:52972194-53037194 GCF_902148855.1 Sphaeramia orbicularis | reverse complement strand
AAGAGGCTCCACACAGACCCGCTCAGACCCCCCCCGCTGCATGTGCACACGCCTTACCTTCCTCTTCTTGAAGGCCTGTCGGGCCAGGTATCCTCTGCAGGCCGCCTGGAACAGAGAGATGTTCCTCCTGGTCTGAACGTCACGCTGCTCCTCCAGTCTGGACAGAGTCCCAGCCCGGAAGAACACCTGAGGAAGACCAGGCTAAGGTTAGCATCGTTAAGGAAAACTAAGGACACGACCAAAACTAGAACTGTAACCAGTGTCCAGAACGCAGACCTCCACCAAACACCCTGAACTCTGTGCATGTGTGGATCCACTCTGTCTGTTTAAATCCAACAGTTTCCAGGTTGTTCCATACACACAAACAGTTGAATCTGGTCCCAGTCATGTGTCTGTGCAATTAGATTCAATTCACATCAATATTAGTTGAGTTCTAATTTTAAATGTGTGGGAAATGGGATTTTCAGTGTTCAGTGTAAATGTCCACAGAGTCCACATTCCACAGTGGATGTGGACAATTTAGTTCCACATACAAGAGACTGTTCTAAGCTACAGGTGGATCCAACTGGAGGAGAATCAGAGTCGTTTGGAATTTTGGATGAATTTCTGAAAATGTCTCAGTGATGACAGATGGAAAACTGTAGATGTTGTGACCTTGCTGTGACCTTGAACTTTGTCCTACTGGGACCAAAATGGACTGGGTTGGTCCCAGGGCCTAGGCCTATCTGTGGGGAAGATCTGGGAAGATGGGTGGAAGAGTTTTACACTAAAGATGAGAACAAACAAACAAACAAACAAACAAACACACAAACAAACAAACACACAAAGCAAAGTGATCACAATACCTCCTGGCGGAGGTAAAAATCCAAAACTATTAGAACCTTGGACGGGGGGGGGGGGGGGGGGGGGGGGGGGGGGGGGGCAGAGGGAAAGGACTTAAAGCTCTGCAGCTTCACTTTAGGAAACATGAATGAAGTGACGTTGTCCTGAGGAAGGAACGACCCCACTCACAGGTTCCAAAAGTCCACTGGTACCAAACACCACTAAGACTTCTATGGTCGTCTATGTTCCTGACTTGATTCCAGATTTGATCTCTGCTGGTTTCATCATTAATGTTCAACATGTTCAGGTGCTTTGGCTCATCACCCACCCATCCTGGAAACCACCGACACCACAGGTGTCCAACATGCGGCCCATGGGCCAAAACTGGCCCACTGAAGGGTCCGATCCAGCCCCTGGGATTGAAAGACGCTCGTCTTGCTCTAAGATGTCAGATGACCATCATAAGGATTATTAAATTGGATTAAATTAGATTTTATATATATATATATATATATATATAAAACAAAGGAGTAAATGTATGAACCAAAAAAGAACAAAAGAAATTAAATATAAGTTGTTTTGCTTGATGAGTGTTTTATTTTGCAAATTTATTTTATTTTTCTATTTTTTGCCTGTAGCAATAAATCAAGCTTTGTTTTAACTTTTTAAACCTGGATCCTTCTTTTTGGGGAAGTTCTGCATTTGTCCTGTTTGATTCATCCATCCGAAACGTAACTGGTGAGTTAATAATTGAAATAAAACAACCCCCCTCTGGAGCAGCCCAGATTTAGCTGGACTCCACTTTACAGAGTTAATAAAAAAATAAAAAAATAAAAATAAAAACATAAATGCTTTTCTCATAAAACCTGAAACTGTCAAACTACATCAACACTGTTAAAACCAGGCTATCCTTCTGATGAAAAACAAATACAAAACTATCTGGAACTCAACCTAAACTGAAAACTACAGTCATGAACATTTGTGACCTACAATCGTCCGTCTCTTCCTCTTCTGAATTTCCTTCACATCTTTCCTTGAGTACGTGACATTTTCACTCCAGCTCAAGGAGAAGTTAAAGAAAAAGACGTATGATGTTTTGTTTTTGTTTTTTTTTAATTATTTCACAGCCATCATTGAGTAGCTCTGCACCGTCTGTCTGATATTTGTGCTGCATTCCAACACTGAACTGCACCGACTGAATGAGTGATGCTCTGTTTAAATAGACGGTTTACATTCAGATATTCCAGCCTTGTCCTGCTCAGTCTGCTCAGTCTGCAGTCTGACATGAAAAACAGACAGTAAATCCAGACCTCAGACTCGTCCTAAAACTGAATGAGGAGGAGAACGGAGAACAACCCTGGAAACCTGGAACCAGTTCCATCTGACAAACAAACGATCTGTCCCGTCTCTGTAGAACGTACGCTTCTTATAAATGTGGTTTGTGTCCAGAACAAACATCTCCGTCTGATTTTTATGGTCTGGACCACTGTCCTCCACAGGACCAGATCTACACCTGTTATTTTTTGCAGTAAAATAAAGACAAAAATTTGAAGTTGTTAATTCAAGATTTGTTTTGGCTTACTTCAAGATTTTTTTTACTTAATTGAAGATTTTTTTTTTTTTTTTGCTTAATTCAATTCTATTCTAGGTTATTCACATTTTATTGTTACAGGATAGTTTGTAAATGTAAATATTTTCATAATTTAATGTTATTTTTTGTACTAAAACAAAGCCAAAAAATTTGCAGTTGTCATTATTTACAGACATAATGTAATATTATTTTTTTCCATCAAACCCAGTAGTAAATCTGCAGTCCTTCTTCTGTGTGGGTTCTTCTGCTGTTATTATTGGACTGTAGATCAGATTGGTCTGGATGTGGAACCCACACTAACATGAGTTCCACAGCCTGGACTGTGGAATTCATACACTTTGGAAATTCATCTCAGGGGTCAAATTGGAACCTTTGGGGGGACGCATTTGGGCCCTGGGACACATGTTTGACAGCCCTGGTTTAGACAAATATGAGCCCTTTAAAGACAACACACTGAGTAAAAAAAAGAAATTCTGTTGGGGTTTTTTTGTTGGGTTTTTTTTGAGGCTCCTGCAGATGGTGAGGTCCTAAACTGTCGATTATTTGGCTTGGACCTGAACCCGGCGCTGGTGTTTGGTCAGAGAAATGTTCGTCAGAAGTCTGGACCTTATATGCGCAAATGTCGGAGAAATGTTCGGAGAAATGTTCGTCGGAAGTCTGGACCTTATATGTGCAAATGTCAGAGAAATGTTTGTTGGAAGTCTGGACCTTATGTGTGCAAATATCGGAGAAATGTTCGGAGAAATGTTCGTCGGAAGTCTGGACCTTATATGCGCAAATGTTGTAGAAAAGTTCGTCAAAAGTCTGGACCTTATATGCGCAAATGTCAGAGAAATGTTTGTTGGAAGTCTGGACCTTATATGCGCAAATGTCGGAGAAATGTTCGGAGAAATGTTCGTCGGAAGTCTGGACCTTATCTGCGCAAATGTCGGAGAAATGTTCGGAGAAATGTCTGTCGGAAGTCTGGACCTTATATGCGCAAATGTCGGAGAAATGTTCGGAGAAATGTTCGTCGGAAGTCTGGACCTGATATGTGCAAATGTTGTGACGGAACCAGTTGTAAAATGTAACAAATTAAGAAGGAATTCAAACAGGTTCTGTATATATATATATATATATATATATATATATTTTTTTTTTTTTTTTTTTTTTTTTTTTTTTTTGAGGCTCCTGCAGATCATTAGGTCCTAAACTGTCGATTATTTCCCTTGGACCTGAACCCGGCGCTGGTGTTTGGTCTGTTTAACTGATCGTGTTACTTCCTGAATACAGATTAGTGCTGCCTTTCATTCCTGACTGTAAAAAATGGCGGTGGCCCCTCCCACATCATAACGGCCCCTGGCTCCTCCTGGATCATCTGTGTCCGGGGGGGCAGACGCTGCTGTGTTCCTGGTGTTAAATCAGCTGGCAGCTCTGGGTGGAAGTAGATTCATTAAGCGCAGTTTGAGTGATGCTTTGTCCTTCAGAGGCTCTGACTGTTCCCAACTCCGTCAGTAATTTTCAAAAGTGGCTGAGCGAAGGAGAAAGAGCCGGAGTTTGGCCAAGAATGAAGACTATGACGTCAGCGCTGTGTATGATGTGTTTACGAGGCAGAGGAAGGACCTTTCAGTGTCTGGACACAGATGGAACACACAGAACAGAAGACAAGACCAACATTTACTAGTACACACAGGGGGTTCCTGGTTGAGTCATGTTTGTAAAACCTTCACCCTTCAGTGCACAACCAAGCCACACACAACACATGATTTCAGGACAGTGACCTTTGACCTCCCATGCATGTCCTTGTCGTCATCAGACTTGTCCACCATGAGGCTGTTTACGAGGGCTGGGAATCTTTTACTCACCATTCGGTTCCAATTTTTGGGGCTACGATTCGATTCAAAATCGATTTTCGATTCAAAACAATTTGATTCCTACTAGGGCTGCACAATTAATCGTTAAAAGATCACGCTCTGGATTCACACATGAATGCGATCTCATTTCTGAACACGGATGATTTTTAAGCTGCGTTACAAACAGATGTCCACAAACGCAGAACTGCCCCCGCCTCCTCCCTCAACCAATGGTAAAGTGTCTTTAGAACACATGACCTGCTGCTGTCGGCTGTAGATGAGTGAAGAAAGAGTGAATGACAGCAGAGGAACGACTGCAGTAAAGAGAGGGAAATGGATGAAACCCCAGTGGGAGGGGCCAGAGTCCCCCACCTGAACTCCTGCACAGTTCAGGTTCACATTCATCTGTGTTCATCTCATGTCGGCCTTCTTTTCTGTCGTCCACATAAAAGTTTGTTTTCATTTGCACTTCTCTGACTTCTGCTGCTGTTCTTCTTCTCCTTTTCTTTTCTTTGTCGGTGACGATAACTCGGCCTTTAACTAAGAATCTAAAGTCTCCCCCTGTACTAAAACCTTATTTTAAAAATATTCCGTTGTGCTGCTGGGAAGTTTCTTTGAGCTGCAAACTTTCACAGATCACCTGATGTCGCTTAGCAACCAGGACCATAAGTGCAGAGAAAAGGCAAATGAACACAAAGTTTCACTTTCACTTCTGGGGGGGGGGGGGGGGGGGGGGCACGGACCGTACCACCCCGTACCCCTGTTGTATGACTAGGACGGAAAAACCGACACACGCACAGGTAACAGGCCAAAACGAACCCCCACCACCACCACCCCCACCGACTGGAACGCAGGTGCGTGCACCCCCCCGCTGAACCCCCCCCCCATCCCACAGAGCCACAGCAACAGATCAGTTCCACAGCAAACACTGCAGAAGTGAGCGGACTACTGCAGAGTGAAATGAAAGACGCCAATCAGAGGTAAAAGAACCCATTTCCTTTGACAGCGGTGTAACAAACATTTTGTAAAAAAATCGTGCCAGAGAATCGTGATCTCAATTCTAAGCAAAAGAATCGTGATTCACATTTTTGCCAGAATCGTGCAGCCCTAACTCCTACTGATTTCTTCTTCGGTCTGCAGGTGTGGAAAGGATCCTCCTGATGGACTGCAGTCTGATTTACAGACAGAAGGACACGCACACATTCAAACGTCTGTTTTAAACCTGAGTCCATGTTCAGCAGGAGTTTACTGAGGTTCATCAGTGTGTGTTGGTGTTCCTCTGGTGTCAGACTGTGTCAGTGTGTCCTGAAACTGTGGCTGATGCAGCTGACACACTGAGCTCAGCTGATACTGGAGGACGGAACACCAGTTTAGTACATTTGGTGTGCTATATGTATGCATTTTCATCCTTTCATGTGTTATTTAACGCCATTTGATGGCGTGTCACTGCGCTAACCGCTAATCGCTAACCCTAACCGCTAACTGCGCTGGCTGCTAATTGCTAACCCCTCCTCCTCTGGCTGCGTGATGATGTCAGGACGTCCTGTGTACAAAACAGAGGCAGACTGCCGAGAACAGCCAAAAAAATTATCCACTATAAGAAAAAAAGAGAACAGGCCAAAAAAAGTATCCACTATAAGAAAAAAAAAAGAGAACAGCCAAAAAAATTATCCACTATAAGAAAAAAAGAGAACAGGCCAAAAAAAGTATCCACTATAAGAAAAAAAAAGAGAACAGGCCAAAAAAAGTATCCACTATAAGAAAAAAAAAAAAGAGAACAGGCCAAAAAAATTATCCACTATAAGAAAAAAAGAGAACAGGCCAAAAAAAGTATCCACTATAAGAAAAAAAAGAGAACAGGCCAAAAAAGTATCCACTATAAGAAAAAAAAAAGAGAACAGGCCAAAAAAATTATCCAGTATAAGAAAAAAAAAAAGAGAACAGGCCAAAAAAAGTGTCCACTATAAGAAAAAAAAAAGAGAACAGGCCAAAAAAAGTATCCACTATAAGAAAAAAAAAAAGAGAACAGGCCAAAAAAAAAAAAATCCACTATAAGAAAAAAGAAAAAAAAAAAATCATCCACCTTTCAGTTAGGGGGCGCTGTTTACTCAAAGGTCTCTTGCTTTAAAATTAAGGCCACCACAAAAATAAAAGCATAGGCTGAAATTTTTAAGGCCTTCAGCTAATGTGGCTAACGCTAACAAAGTAACCCACCGGAAGTGGAGGATGGAGCGCTTAAAAATAAAGTTATTTTAATAAGTGGATAATATTTTGGGCTGTTCTTTGTTTTTTCTTACAGTGGATATTTTTTGGGGACTGGTTTTTTTTTTTGTTTTTTTTTTTGTTCTTACGGTGGATCATTTTTTGGGCTGTTGCACCTCTGGGCCTCTGTAATATTTTATCCTACATGTACTATCTTTCATATCCATATAATGTCCATATAGAACTGGACTGTGGATCACCAGGTTGTACATTAGTGTTTGTGAACGTATTAAATTAAAATAACATGCATATGATCAGTTACAGTTTGAACACAAACCCTTTTACTGCACGATGAGCGCTTTAACTTTCCAAACATTAACGACATTTTGCTGATGATACTCAGATCCATATTTTTACTTAAATGAAGTACTTAAGTGGAGGCTGTGAATACGTCTTCCTCCACTGAACAACAGCAGCCTCTTGGTTTAGAGCTGAATAAATATAGCACTAATTAAAAACAGAAGAACCTTAAAGGAAATCGGTGGTAAATGATGAATGAATGGGCAGCCTTACATAAACCTATTACTGTCTGCTATGTGTGCACTGATACTCAGCCTCTGCCTTTACTGCTGCTAATTAGTTTTTCTGTGAAATATGTGCATATGTTCCACATCCACATTCAGAAAGGCCCTGAACATTCCCAGGGTCCGTCATCCATCCATAATGGCTTATTCATTCACCAGACTCTCACTGAACTCAGAGGGTGGATCCAGACTAATGCAGCGTTATCGCAAAACCACCTTTTTACATGAAAACGCTCTCAGTCTGAACCAGCATTTAAGCAAAGCTCCTGAAATTAACACTCATGTACACACGAAATATGACGTGAGCCCCCACCGAGCACAGGAAAACCAGCTCATCTGATCTGAATAAACGAAAACACAGGTGTCAAACATGCGGCCTGGGGGCCACATTCAGCCCGTCAAAGGGTCCGGTCCGGCCCTGCAGGATGAACTTGTGAAATGCAAAAATTACACTAAGACAGGGGTGAAAAACTCATTTTAGTTCAGTTCCATATTTAGCCCAATTTGATCTGCAGTGGGCCGAACCAGTAAAATAATGACTTAATAACCTAGAAATAATGACAAATCCAAGTTTTTCATTGTGTTTTAGTACAAAAAACCCCAATTACATTATGAAAATATTTACATTTTACAAAAAAAGATGTGAACAACCTGAAAAAAACAGAAATTTCATTTGGAAAATTAGTGCAATTTTAACACTCTTCTGCCTGGACTTCTTATTTCTACATGTGCATTTCCACACAGTGTTCCATAAACATTTGGGAACAGGCAGAAGATTGTTCAAACTGCACAGTTCAGGTTGTTCATCTGTGGTTTTATTTATGGATTTATTTGCATTTTATTGTGAAAAAACAGTTTGTAAATGTAAATATTTTCACAGTGTAATATTTTTTTCACTTAAATTTTTCACAAAGTAAATGTGTGTTTGTCATTATTTCTGGGTTACTGTGTTGTTCTTTTGACTGTAGATCCCATTGGTCTGTATGTGGAACCTGAACCAAAAGGATTTGCTCAACCTGGACTGTTCAGGTTCATTTATGCACTTTCATCCTGCAGGGCCGGAACCTTTGGCGGGGGGGGGGGGGGGGGGGGGGGGCAGATTTGGCCCCTGGGCCACATGTTGGACACCTGTGTCCTGTCCTGACAGTCACACTGTGTCGTCTCTGTGCTCATCCCTGTCAGTAAACTCCAGTCTGTTCTTCCATTAAACATGTTTGTGAGGCAGACACGCTCACTTCCAAACGGTCTAAATAACGGCCTACTTTTGCCTCCTCACAGAAATAAACTGTGCTCCTGTGGGAGCCGCCGCCGTGGGCAGATGATGTCAAAGCAGCCTGGGAGGAGATAACCCAGGCGGTTAACACCAGCGGCTGCAGCCCCTGGAGAGCCATTTGTCAGAGCGGAGTTAGTTTAATGATATGAGGCACAGAGCCACACAGGCTGGCAACGAAACACAGGGACAGGCTGGAAGGGGGGGGGTCATGTGACAGGATGAGAACCATGAAGACACAAGCACCGGTGCCTCCAACCACATCCATGACAGACGGTTTCAGACCTGGATCAGAACTACACACCGGCATTAGACGACAGGCCTTCAGGCACATACCCACCGACGACGACGGCACAGTGGCGTTAAGACCAAGGTTATTATCGTTAACGAAAACTAACAAAATGACCAAAAAAAATCGGACCAATGGCCCCGTTGCTTAGCGGCCAAATTCAAAGCTTTGGGAAATGTATCCAGATCCATTTATTCTGCCCCAGTTCTGTGTATTTATTCTATGACAGAAACAGCCCATGTTTCGCTCATATTCAATCAGATCTGTAAAAAATCCAAATTCACACTTGATATCATTGAAACTGATTTATTGGATCAATCCACTTCCTATCTGTTAGAATGGGAACATTTGTCAAAGTGGCACCAAACCCAGAATCAGATCCAGATCCAAATAATTTCACTAACTTTTGTTGACATCATCGTACAGAAGCTGTAGACCAAGTCTGAAGTCAATCAGAACTGGAGTTTTGGAGAAGAAGACTGAAAGTTTTGTAACAAATGACACGACGACAGACGACAGTAGCTAACAGCCTGTCAGCCAGTAAGCTAACTGGAACTGTAAAAACATTTTCGTTAACTGAAATAAATAAAAACTATAATTAACCCTTTCATGAACAGTGCTCACTCCAGTGGACAGTTCTCCTCCAGCTGTTCTCTTCTACATTCATGGGTTTGGTTGTTTTCGTTGCATTTCAGCACACAGAGGACACTAATGCACCATCCCACACTGACAGTCAGGACATTATGATCATTTTGCAAATTATCTGCATGAAGTTAGTAATAACTAGTATTAGAGTATGTTAAAACGTGAGAAAACATCAGATTAGCTGCAAGAAAAATGTTTTTATTTCATAGTTTTCACAAAGTATCTCATTTTCTGATGATGGGTTTAAATACATGTTTCTTTGCTTCAAAAATTAAATGCGTGGTGTCCGGCTGAGCGGACAGTTTTGTAACTCCATGAAAAATAAGTTCACAAAAAATTTCAGTTGCATTGTTTGTTTTTTTTTTATGCCTAAAGAGGCATACAAAAAAAAAAAAAAAACTCAGGAAAAAAATCTCAACTAAGGTTCTCATAATTCATGCATGAAAGGGTTAAAAGAAAAAAAAATAACTGCAACTGTATTGTGTGTTTACAAAAGTAACTAAAACTATAAAAACTATAGATCAAATTCCCTTCGTTTTCGTTTTGGTCAATATCAGATTGATACAAGATTGATTTCTTTGTCTCTCTCAGTTTTCTGTGCTGTCTCCATACGACACTTTTTGCTCCGTCACTTGTGTTCACTTGTGGTTTCCAGTCGTCTTCTGGTCCCCACTCTACCTGGAAACATGGAGACTAAAGCAGCAGAGTCCTGTCTGGGATTGATTTGAATAGGAGCACAGAGAAGAAGAGAAAAGAGACCACTGAACTACAACTGAACTACAACTGAACTACAACTGAACTACAACTGAACTACAACTAAACTACAACTAAACTACAACTGAACTACAACTAAACTACAACTGAACTACAACTGAACTACAACTGAACTACAACTGAACTACAACTGAACTACAACTAAACTACAACTGAACTACAACTAAACTACAACTGAACTACAACTAAACTACAACTGAACTACAACTAAACTACAGCTGAACTACAACTGAACTACAACTGAACTACAACTGAACTACAACTGAACTACAACTAAACTACAACTGAACTACAACTGAACTACAACTGAACTACAACTAAACTACAACTAAACTACAACTGAACTACAACTGAACTACAACTAAACTAAACTACAACTAAACTACAACTAAACTACAACTGAACTACAACTAAACTACAACTGAACTACAACTAAACTACAACTAAACTACAACTGAACTACAACTGAACTACAACTAAACTACAACTAAACTAAACTACAACTAAACTACAACTGAACTACAACTAAACTACAACTAAACTACAACTGAACTACAACTGAACTACAACTAAACTACAACTAAACTAAACTACAACTAAACTACAACTGAACTACAACTAAACTACAACTGAACTACAACTAAACTACAACTGAACTACAACTGAACTACAACTAAACTACAACTAAACTACAACTAAACTACAACTGAACTAAAACTGAACTACAACTAAACTACAACTGAACTACAGCTGAACTACAACTGAACTACAACTAAACTACAACTGAACTACAACTGAACTACAACTGAACTACAACTAAACTACAACTGAACTAAAACTGAACTACAACTGAACTACAACTAAACTACAACTGAACTACAACTAAACTACAACTAAACTAAACTACAACTGAACTACAACTAAACTACAACTGAACTACAACTAAACTACAACTGAACTACAACTGAACTACAACTGAACTACAACTAAACTACAACTGAACTACAACTGAACTACAACTGAACTAAAACTGAACTACAACTAAACTACAACTGAACTACAACTGAACTACAACTGAACTACAACTAAGCATTTAGAAAAAAATGAAAACTAATAAAAACTATCAAACCTGCTCTAAAATCAAATTAAAATGAACTGAATTAGAGAAAAAAGCCAAAACTAAATTAAACTAAACTAGAATGAAAAATCCTAAACTATTAGAACCTTGTCTATAAGTTATCAAAATGTTCTATTTAAGCTACGTCTACACCCAACATTAAAAAAAAACAGTGACAGTTCATCTTATACCAACGTTTTGGACACATTTTGACGTGTCGTTAAACGCTGCCTAAATGCTGGAGGTGTGACGGGGCCTTTAGGTTTCCCACTGTTTGTTTCAGGGGGAGTCTGAAGGCTTCCACAGAAGACAATAGGACTGGTGCTAAATTGCTGTAAATCCTACGTATTAGTCTGACATTCTGCTGGTGTTTGATGCAGCTCATGCGTTAAATGTGATTTCCACAGCTTTGCTCGTACAGTGGACTGATCCAGACTGTGGTCCAGTGGGTGGGTTTGAGCCTCAGCCATGTGGGCAGGAGGTATTATGTCAAACAACGGCCATTAGTAACAGTACACTGTAAAAAAAATCTGTAACTGAACCAAATTTTCACTGTTTATTTGACAGATTTTTTCTGTACTTTTAAGATCCAGGAAAATATCAATGAAATTCCAAAAACAGACTGTGATTTTACATGTCAAATGGAAAAGAACAGGAAAAAACTGTAACTGTGAATAAACATAAAATTTACATTTTTTAAAAGAATTTTTTTCTTTTTTCACAGAAAAATACAATTAAAATACATTTGCAAATGTATCATAATTTCACAAATATTTCTTTTCTCTTTATGAGATTAAACTGTTAATTTAAAGTTTAATACTGTAAAAAAATAAATAAATAAAACAAGATAAAATTACTGATAATTAACGGTAACAGAAGTATTAGTTCTGTCAGTTGAACCAGACTTGTTTGTTCATTGACAAATATCTTGTGTAATTACAGGAGGTTTCACAACAAAACTGTTGAATAAATGTATTTTTGTGAATGTATAACATGTATAAGCACTGATAAACTGTCCAAATACAGTTTTTATCAGTGGATTGGACAACTGAGTCTCACTGAAAATTATTTATAATATATTTATAGGGAATTGGATTGTTTTAATACATGTAAATATTCTTTATTAAACATTAAAAAGTAAAAAAAAAAAAAAAAAAAAAGCAAAATCTCATGTAAAGTTAGGGCAAAAAACTGTATTTGAATTATGGAAAATTACCGTATTTTTATGAGATGGTTATTTTCTGTTATTTTACAGTATTTTTTGGCACCCCTGCTGCCGGAATAATACCATTTTTTACGTTTTTTTTTTTTTTTTTTAACTGAAATTTAAGCCCAATTTGAACTCTTTTCTGCCTATTACTAAGTTTTTAATATCTCTGTAGCTATAGTATGGTTAAAATTGCACTTATTTTTCTTAAGAAATTTCATTTTTGTCAGGTTATTCACATCTTTTTTGTTTGGATAGTTTATAAAAGTAAGTATTTTTATAATGTAATATTTTTTTTGTTTTGTTTTGTTTTTTTTTACAGTGTAGTGCACAACGCCGAGAAAATAAAGTTCTGATTTCAAACTTTTTCTCGACTTGTGGGAAAAAAGCAACAGATCCAAGAACGGAGTGACACTACGGCAAGGTTAAAGTCTGCGATATCTGCCAAGAAACTTGTGTAATTGACAGCTCAAGGCACTGGCTGCTCTTTATTCCACAGACATTCACAGATCTAATTAACAAACCCATCAGCCTGTCTTTTTCCTGGTGATTAGCTGTGTTTTTTTTCTCTCTAAGTGTTGAAAGGCTTGGCAGTGTGCGCCAGCCGCTCTGGCAGAGGGTCGTCACGGACGCTCCGAGCCCCAGAGATCAGCTCCGGCCCATAAAGGCAGAAAAAAAAACAGACGAGTGAAGGTGACGAGAAAAGAGCAAAGACGTGGGACGGCGTAAAAAACAGCTCTGACTCCTGGATGAACAGCACACTCTGCGACTCGAATGAAAACCAG
This sequence comes from Sphaeramia orbicularis, assembly GCF_902148855.1. Classification (NCBI taxonomy): domain Eukaryota; kingdom Metazoa; phylum Chordata; class Actinopteri; order Kurtiformes; family Apogonidae; genus Sphaeramia; species Sphaeramia orbicularis. The sequence continues at coordinate 53,024,076 of NC_043969.1, read as the reverse complement.
GCTGGAATTATCCCTTTAATTGAGTGTCAGCGAGTGTGGGGAAGTTTGGAGTCGAAGCCAAAACACAAAAACAGCTCCAACGCACAGTGTGCCACTGATTTAACTCATTTAATTTAATAATCCGACAAATGTGAATTATGTGCAGCAAGTGGTGCAATCATCTTCTGTTCTGTAATAACAATGCAATATTTATCCAAACATAAACGCGCTATTTTTATGTAGACTTAGTTCATAGGTATACATACTGTTATTTATGGGTAATGCATACAGTTAATATACACACTGTGCGTTTCCATGACAACTGTTCTTTCTGGTTTAAACTGATTACAGGTTGGATCCTATTTCAGATGTCCATGTAAACACCTTATTCCAGTTGAAAAAGAAAAGTTGGGATTAAATTTAAACCTGATTAAAGTCAGTGGTTTAATCCTCTTTTAACTGCGCTCTAAATTCTTCCTGGACATGTAAAGCCTTTATTCCGTTTGGACTTTATTCCTTCCATTCTGCACATGCTCAGTGTCTTGTCCTGTGGCGATGACGCACACATTCTGCGCTGGTGGAAGAATCTGCACTGCAGTCTAGTCTTCCCAAAGTGTTCCAGTGGAATATTCTGATGGGATCTACCAGCCTGGAAAACCCTGAAGGAACAGTTCAACACTGGCTTTGGTTTAGTTTAGCCTGTAAACTACTGTCGTCCGTTACAAAACCTTCAGTCGTCTTCTTCTCTGAAACTGCAGTTCTGATTGACTTCTAACTTGGTCTACAGCTTCTGTATGATGACGTCAACAAAAGTTAGTGACATTATTTGGATCTGGATCTGATTCTGGATTTGGTGCCACTTTGAAAAATGTTCCCATTATAACAGATAGGAAGTGGATTGATCCAATAAATCAGTATCAGTGATATCAAGTGTGAATTTAAATTTTGTACAGATCTGATTGAATATGAGCAAAACATGGACTATTTCTGTAATAGAATAAATACACAGAACTGGGGGAGAATAAATGGATCTGGATACATTTCCCAAAGCTTTGAATTTGGACGCTAAGATACAGGGACACTGGTCTGATTTTTTTTCAAATACGGGGGAACTGGAGAATAACAACGGAGTATTAGGGCCACAGAAGAAAATAAAAACATTGGTCAGTATGAATATAAAGTCATAAAACATGGAGATAAAACCTGTAATTTTATGAGAATAAAGTCGAATACAAAAAGAATCACAATGTTCTGAGAATAAAGTCATAGTTATAAAAAAACTCATAATTTAACAAAAATGTCATTGGTTTATGAGATTAAAGTCTTCATATTCTGACACTAAAGCCCTAATATGATCAGAATAATGTGTTCATTTAAACCAGGTGGTGTAAATCTGCTAATTTCCCAGAATGCAGTGGTGCCCTGCTGGTCCACAGCAGTAGTATCTGTGTTGGATAAAGGACTGGATCTGAACTAGACTCAGTAAATCTGCTCAGTCCCAGTAGATCATGCATAGATTCACTGGGGTCAGTCCACGGTCTACTGGAAATGACCTTTGGATCAGCTGGTTCTGGTCCTAGTTTTGGACCCTTTGGATCAGGTGGTTCTGGGCCCTAGTTTTGGACCCTTTGGATCAGCTGGTTCTGGGCCCTAGTTTTAGACCCTTTGGATCAGCTGGTTCTGGGCCCTAGTTTTAGACCCTTTGGATCAGCTGGTTCTGGGCCCTAGTTTTAGACCCTTTGGATCAGCTGGTTCTGGGCCCTAGTTTTAGACCCTTTGGATCAGCTGGTTCTGGACCCTAGTTTTGGACCCTTTGGATCAGCTGGTTCTGGACCCTAGTTTTAGACCCTTTGGATCAGCTGGTTCTGGGCCCTAGTTTTGGATCCTGGTTGTCAGTCCTGATGAAACCATGTGTAAAAAAACTAAGCATTTAGAAAAAAAAAAAAAAAAAAGAAAACTAATAAAAATTATTAAACCTGCTCTAAAAACAATTAAAATGAACTGAATTAGAGAAAAAAAGTCCAAACTAAATAAAACTACACTAGAATGAAAAATCCAAAACTATTAGAACCTTGGTTCAGACTGAAATCATGGAAGAGGACGCCTGTACCAAACCCATACCAAGGTTCTAATAGTTCTGGATTTTTCATTCTAGTTTAGTTTTATTTAGTTTGGACTTTTTTTTTCTCTAATTAAGTTCGTTTTAATTCATTTTTAGAGCAGGTTTGATAGTTTTTATTAGTTTTCATTTTCGTCTAAATGCTTAGTTGTAGTTCAGTTGTAGTTCAGTTGTAGTACAGTTGTAGTTCAGTTGTAGTTTAGTTGTAGTTTAGTTGTAGTTCAGTTGTAGTTCAGTTGTAGTTCAGTTGTAGTACAGTTGTAGTTCAGTTGTAGTTTAGTTGTAGTTCAGTTGTAGTTCAGTTGTAGTTCAGTTGTAGTTCAGTTGTAGTACAGTTGTAGTTCAGTTGTAGTTTAGTTGTAGTTCAGTTGTAGTTCAGTCGTAGTTCAGTTGTAGTTCAGTTGTAGTTCAGTGGTCTCTTTTCTCTTCTTCTCTGTGCTCCTATTCAAATCAATCCCAGACAGGACTCTGCTGCTTTAGTCTCCATGTTTCCAGGTAGAGTGGGGACCAGAAGACGACTGGAAACCACAAGTGAACACAAGTGACGGACCCTTAAATATCTTTTGGTGACAGCACAGAAAATTGCTTTAGCGAAATAAATCGCTTTCATATCAATCCGATGTTGACAAAGACGAAAAACGAAGGGAATTTTATCCATAATTATCTGTTTTAGTTAGTTTTGTAAACACACGATACAGTTTCAGTTAGTTATTGTTTTTTTCTTTTAATTCTAGTTTTTATTTGTTTCAGTTAACGAAAATGTTTTTTCAGTTCTAGTTTTAGTCATTTCGTTAGTTTTCGTTAGCGATCATAACCTTGGCCCATCCTTGTGGTCTGAACAGGTCCTGCCTGTGGGTTCAGGTCTGAACAGGGTCCTGCCTGTGGGTTCAGGTCTGAACAGGTCCTGCCTGTGGGTTCAGGTCTGAACAGGTCCTGCCTGTGGGTTCAGGTCTGAACAGGTCCTGCCTGTGGGTTCAGGTCTGAACAGGGTCCTGCCTGTGGGTTCAGGTCTGAACAGGTCCTGCCTGTGGGTTCAGGTCTGAACAGGTCCTGCCTGTGGGTTCAGGTCTGAACAGGTCCTGCCTGTGGGTTCAGGTCTGTGTTTGTGTGAGTGCTCTCACTCACCCGGCTCAGACCCATGTAGTGGCTGCTCTTCTCCAGCTCCAACGACTCCAGCAGCTCCTCCACAGCCTGGAGGAGACAAAAAGATACACAACAGACGGTCAGCACTGATACACATACACACACACACACACACACACACACACACACACACACACCTCATCTGGGTTCCTAACCTTCACTTCATCACATGGCCTGTTTGCCCTGGAGGAGGCTGGCACGTTGCCATGGTGACAAACACTAAACAACCTGAACACCGGCCCACTCAACCCCCCCCCCCCCACACACACACCCACACACACACACACACACATACACACACACACAGAAACAACACACACAGAAACAACACACACACACACACACACACAGAAACAAACACACACACACACACACACAGAAACAAACACACAAAACCAGTCGGACAGAGAAGCTTCTCAGGTTCCACTATTGTGTCAACTCCAAATCTACAATCTACACAGTAAACGTCTCATGAGTTACCATGGCAACGGATCTGACATCACTGTAATATTTGATCACACCGTAAACAGCCCAGAACCTGAACTGGAGATCTGGGTCAGAAGAGTTTAGGATTTATCCACTGGTCCTTATTTTTTTTCATTTCATTTGGTGCTTTTGTATTTTATTTCTTTTTTTTATTTTTATTTTTTTAAGTGTCTTTTCTTGCTTTCATTAATTTCACTCTTTTAATTTAAGCCCTTGTTCTGCACACATCTGATCAGACCATGGACGGTTCACCAAACGTCTGTGGTCCTGCTGTTCACAGTCCTCCATTATTTATCCACTGTGGGTTTATCTGAAGGAAACCATGCAGTTCATATGAGCAGAGGTTGAACTGAACGTCTGCAGTTTCACTGCTGTTCAACACACTATGAACTTTTCAGCCCCAATCATATTACAGAATTAACCCTCTGGTATCCAGGTGTGCCTTTTACGCACACTTTGCACTTCGTGTTAAAAAACTTCATATTATTTTTCACAATTTAAATCAGGTTAGAATTCCAAAGTTGTTCATTTGTGCATGACCTTTAAACTTCTGTCCACCAACTCAAATGTGCACATTGTAAACAACAGAAAATGAGCAGACTAGCATCTGTCTGCCCAGTGTGCAGAAAATGATTAGGACTGAGCTGGATTTACAAAAATAAAATCAAATTAGAGCAGAAAAATAAATCAATATATAATATTTAATAGTTTGATTTATAGGTGTGCATTTTATGCACACTTGGTGACAGATGCTAGTATTTTTGAACATTTGACCTAGTGCCAAAAATAATAATGCAAATGAACCAGTGTTGGAGTTAATCACTGACATATGCCAGGATGAAAAAATCTAATAATATGTGATCCACTTTTTATGGAGTATAGTGAAAAAAAAAACAATTTTTTTTAGGTTTTTTGCATTAAAAAAAAAAGGTTTGTTTCCATTACAAACACAGCATTTAAAGGGTTAAAAATGTGACAGTTATTGAGTATTTGGTATTTTTATTTACAGCTCAAGTTGATGAAATAGAAAAAAGTGTAAAAGAATTAAAAACAAACTGTATGAATTTTTTTTTTTTTTTTTTTTCCACAAGTGTGTGAAAAAGGCACACTTGGTGCTTAGTAAGGGCCTTGGAGGACAGGATAGTGAAGGGTTAACAGTATCATGATATATTGTGATATATCATATCGTGACCCCAGTATTGTGATTTGTATCGTATGGTCAGTTTCTTGCTGATCCACAGGCCTAAAGAACACTGGATGTGGATCGTATTTATTCACACGCGCTGACACGCCGGGGCCTTTGTGTGGAAGTGTGTGGTCGTGCTCATCAAACCAGTCCTCTGTTCCTGTCATTTCCCCTCCCTCACTGTCCTTCTATCAGCGCTCCAGTTACTCGGCCGTCTGGGCCTCAGACCGCCACCGTTCACCTGTCCTCCACAGAGACACCGCTAACATGAGTTTTCAGTCTTTCCTCGGTCAGCTGGTCTGTGGAGGCCTGTGGCAGGAGGTGTGGTCAACCCTGCACAGCTGAGCCCACTGACGGCCTCCGGTAACCCACCTCCAGCTGTCTGTCTGTCTGCTCACTGCCTCCACCTCCAGCTGTCTGTCTGCTCACTGCCTCCACCTCCAGCTGTCTGTCTGTCTGCTAACTGCCTCCACCTCCAGCTGTCTGTCTGTCTGCTAACTGCCTCCACCTCCAGCTGTCTGTCTGTCTGCTAACTGCCTCCACCTCCAGCTGTCTGTCTGTCTGCTAACTGCTCCACCTCCAGCGTCTGTCTGTCTGCTAACTGCCTCCACCTCCAGCTGTCTGTCTGTCTGCTAACTGCCCTCCACCTCCAGCTGTCTGTCCTGCTCACTGCCTCCACCTCCAGCTGTCTGTCTGTCTGCTGACTGCCTCCACCTCCAGCTGTCTGTCTGTCTGCTGACATGCCTCCACCTCCAGCGGTCTGTCTGTCTGCTAACTGCCTCCAACCTCCAGCTGTCTGTCTGTCTGCTAACTGCCTCCACCTCCAGCTGTCTGTCTGTCTGCTCACTGCCTCCACCTCCAGCTGTCTGTCTGTCTGCTAACTGCCTCCACCTCCAGCTGTCTGTCTGTCTGCTAACTGCCTCCACCTCCAGGTCTGTCTGTCTGCTAACTGCTCCATCCAGCTGTCTGTCTGCTCATGCCTCCACCTCCAGCTGTCTGTCTGCTCACTGCCCCCTCCAGCTGCTGTCTGTCTGCTCACTGCCTCCACCTCCAGCTGTCTGTCTGTCTGCTCACTGCCTCCACCTCCAGCTGTCTGTCTGTCTGTCTGCTCACTGCCTCCCCCTCCAGCTGTCTGTCTGTCTGCTCACTGCCTCCACCTCCAGCTGTCTGTCTGTCTGCTAACTGCCTCCACCTCCAGCTGTCTGTCTGTCTGCTAACTGCCTCCACCTCCAGCTGTCTGTCTGTCTGCTAACTGCCTCCACCTCCAGCTGTCTGTCTGCTCACTGCCTCCACCTCCAGCTGTCTGTCTGCTCACTGCCTCCACCTCCAGCTGTCTGTCTGTCTGCTAACTGCCTCCACCTCCAGCTGTCTGTCTGTCTGCTAACTGCCTCCACCTCCAGCTGTCTGTCTGCTCACTGCCTCCACCTCCAGCTGTCTGTCTGCTCACTGCCTCCACCTCCAAGAGTATGTTGCTAACTGCTCCACCTCCAGCGTCTGCTGTTTGTCACTTGCATCACCTCCAGCCTGTCGTTTCTGCTAAATGACTCCCCATCCAGCTGCTGTCGTCTGCTAAAATGCCTCCACCTCCAGCTGTATGTCTGCTCACTGCTCCAACTCAAGCTGTCTGTATGTCTCTCACTGCCTCCACCTCAGCTGTCTGTCTGTCTGCTAACTGCCTCCACCTCAGCTGTCTGTTGATCACTGCATCCACATCCAGCTGTTCTGTATGCTCACTGCCTCCACTCCAGTGGCTGTCTGTCTGCTAACTCGCCACTCAGCGTCTGTGTGCCTAACTGCCTCCACCTCCAGCTGTCTGTCTGCTCACTGCCTCCACCTCCAGCTGTCTGTCTGTCTGCTCACTGCCTCCACCTCCAGCTCCTGTTAACTACTCCATCTGACCAACAGGCTGCCAGCGGTGCTGTTCTACTACATTAGGACTGTCAAACTCATTTTAGGTCAGGGTCCACATTCAGCCCAAACGGATCTGAAGTGGGTCAGACCAGTCACACTTCTGACCAAGGCTACAGGAAGTACAAGAAACTACACTGGAAAAAAAAAAAAAAAGGTATTATTCTGGCAGCACGGGCGCCGAAAAAACACTGTAAAGTAACGGAAAATAACCATCTCATAAAAATACGGTAATTTTCCATAATTCAAATACAGTTTTTTGCCCTAACTTTACATGAGATTTTGGTGTTTTTTTTTTACTTTTTAATATTTAATAAAGAATATTTACATGTATTAAAACAATCCAATTCCCTATAAATATATATATAAATAATTTTCAGTGAGACTCAGTTGTCCAATCCACTGATAAAAACTGTATTTGGACAGTTTATCAGTGCTTATACATGTTATACATTCACAAAAATACATTTATTCAACAGTTTTGTTGTGAAACCTCCTGTAATTACACAAGATATTTGTCAATGAACAAACAAGTCTGGTTCAACTGACAGAACTAATACTTCTGTTACTGTTAACTGTCAGTAATTTTATCTGGTTTTATTTTTTTTTTTCCAGTATTAAACTTTAAATTAACAGTTTAATCTCGTTAATAGGAAAAGAAATATTTGTGAAATTACGATACATTTGCAAATGTATTTTAACTGTATTTTTCTGTGAAAAAAGAAAAAAATTCTTTTAAAAAATGTAAATTTTTTGCTTATTCCCAGTTACAGTTTTTTCCTGTTATTTTCCATTTGACATGTAAAATCACAGTCTAGTTTTGGAATTTCATTGATATTTTCCTGTATCTGAAAAATACAGGAAAAATCTGTCAAATAAATAGTGAAAATTCTGTTCAATTACAGATTTTTTTTTTTTTTTTTTTTTTACAGTGTAGTCATGCAGGTAAAAACTGCTTCTGTCCGCTAAATGAATGATCTGCACTTGTACTTGGAGGGCAGTAGAGCCTTTACCAGATCAATACGATTTACTTTTCAATTCTGATTTTAAAATAAACATGAAGTTCTGGTTTATGGTTCACATTCAAATAGCTCCTCCTAGTGTTAAGATTAAACACAACCTGTTTTTATTATGTTTCAGAACAACCATCATTTTTTATTCAGTTCAGTTTGTTTGTTTAGCAGCAAAACTATTGGTTGAATATGTATATATATATATATATATATATATATATATATATATATATATATATTTACTTATTTATTTATTTATTTATTTATTTATTCATAGGTCATTGGATTGTTTTAATACATGTAACTATTCTGTATTAAACATTAAAAAGTCAAAAAAAAGCAAAATCTCATGTAAAGTTAGGGCAAAAAACTGTATTTGAGTTATGGAAAATTACCGTATTTTTATGAGATGGTTATTTTCTGTTATTTTACAGGATTTTTTTGGCACCCTTGCTGCCAGAATAATACCTTTTTTTTTTTCTTTTTTTTTGGGGGGGGGCCTTCGTCAGAAGCATCACTGATCTGATCCACTTCAATAACGTGAATAAATGTATTTTTGTGAATGTATAACATGTATAAGCACTGATAAACTGTCCAAATACAGTTTTTATCAGTGGATTGGACAACTGAGTCTCACTGAAAATTATTTATATATATATTTATAGGGAATTAGATTGTTTTAATACATGTAAATATTCTTTATTAAACATTAAAAAGTCAAAAAATATGCAAAATCTCAAGTAAAGTTAGGGCAAAAAACTGTATTTGAATTATGGAAAATTACCAGATTTATTAGTTTCACTCTTTTGATTTAATTTTTTAAGTGTGTTTTCTTGCTTTTATTAGTTTCATTCTTAATTAATTTTTTTAAGTGTGTTTTCTTGCTTTTATTAGTTTCACTCTTAATTTTTTAAGTGTCTTTTCTTGCTTTTTTTAGTTTCACTCTTTTAATTTAATTTTTTAAGTGTCTTTTCTTGCTTTTTTTAGTTTCACTCTTTTAATTTAATTTTTTAAGTGTCTTTTCTTGCTTTTATTAGTTTCACTCTTTTAATTAAAATTTTTTTAAGTATCTTTTCTTGCTTTTATTAGTTTCACTCAATTAAATTTTTTTAAGTGTATTTTCTTGCTTTTATTAGTTTCACTCTTTTAATTAATTTTTTTAAGTGTAATTTCTTGCTTTTTTTAGTTTCACTCTTTTAATTCATTTTTTTAAGTGTCTTTTCTTGCTTTTATTAGTTTCACTCTTTGTCGGGGGTTAGATTCAAGGTCAGACAAAGTATCGTAGTGTAAAAAACAAAAAACAACAAAACTTAATAAAACATCATGACGTTATTAAAAAATGTATTCACAAATGTAAAAAATGTTGGGTGCCTTGGATTACATATATAACCTTCACAAACCCGACTTTGAACATAGAAGATGATATTAACTCTCTTTCATCAGGTTTTTTTTTTTTTTTTTTTTTTACAGTGTAGAGCTCTGAGTGCAGACATGTGTCTCTGCCCCCCCCCCCAGTCACTAATCAGGCCTTTGGAGAAGCCTGTATGCAGTGTGTGAACAGAATGTAGAGGACACATTAATCATATGCTCAGGCATGTTCCTAAACTGCTCTGCCTCCTATACAAAAGGAACGAGAAAATAATGAGACCAGAAAGAAAAAAAAAAGAAGAAGTGGAAAGAGACGAGGGAACAGGAGGGGAGTGGAAGAAAGAGGAGGAAAGAAAGCGCTCTTCCCACTGCCGGTAATTAATCAGTACAGTAGCCGTATGCTGCCAACGAGCACAATCATAATTAATTACACACAAGAGCGCTCTGAGAGGAGAGAGAGAGGAGAGACGAGAACAAAAGAACCAACCAACCAACCTGGAGAAGGAGAAAATAAAGCTCCAGGCTTTGAACACATTTGAGCACTACAAACCAGAAGCAGAAAAAGGAGGAAACGGCTAAATGAGTGTGTGACTGCAGACTGTGGGTACAGCACTGAGTTCTGAAAGAAAGACAGAACAGAAGCACGGCCACAGTAGACGGAGCTGTGGCGTCATCTACATTAGTGGATGAATAGACTACACTACCCATGATGCAACTCAACTGCATCGTTCCTGTGGTTACACGTTACAGCAGACGTCTCAAACTGCTGTTCTGTCAGGTTCCACATTCAGTCTGACCTGATCTGCAGTAGACCGGACCAGGAAAGAAGAACAGAAGAACCCAGAAAGAATGACAGCTGACCATTTAGGTCTGTGTTTGAGAGAAAAAACAGCATGAAAGGATGAAAATACTGACTTTTATAAACTATCCAAACAAAAAAGAGGTGAATAAACTGAAAAAAAATAGATTTTTTTTTGGCTTAATTCAAGATTTTTTTTACTTAATTGGAGTTTTTTTTTTTTTTTTTTTTGCTTAATTCAATTCTATTCCAGGTTATTCACATTTCATTGTTACAGGATAGTTTGTAAATGTCAGTATTTTCATAATTTAATGTTATTTTTTGCACTAAAACAAAGACCAAAAATTGAAGTTGTTAATTAAAGATTTTTTGCTGAATTCAAGATTTTTTTTTTGTTTAATTCATGATTTTTTTTTTTCTACTTAACTCAAGATTTTTTTTTTTTTTGCTTAATTCAACATTTTTTCCTTAATTCAAGCTAAACTTTTTTTTTTTCTTAATTTACCTCTTTTCGAGCTTATTCACATTTTATTGTTACAGGATAGTTTGTAAATGTAAATATTTTCCTAATTTAATGCTGAGCAGCTGTTTATATTATGACTTTTATTGAAAGAAACATACTTTTTGCTTTTCCTGACATTATTTGATGTACAAATAAAAAAAAAAAAAAAACTTGCTTGAACAAGAGTATAATTTTTTTTCCTTTCTCTGAGGTCATCATTAGGTCCACCCTGGGGTAAATCTGTCTACATTTACCTTTTATTATTGGGTCTAAAAAGATGGAAAAGTGACAGATACTAAAATAAACCCAGTTTCATAGAAAGACCCAACATGTTTATTTTGTTCTTTTGTTTTTGTTGTAACACCCAACAGTTTCCTCTTATGGTCAATAAAGTATTCATATTCCAGTTTATCCCCCAACACAAGTCATACCGTCGTCCGTCCGACCACCAACACTCACCCTCTTCTCATCGGTGACGATGTAATGGCGTCCGTGCTTCTTGGTCAGATGTGGCGCCAGGACGTCGAAACGCCTTCGGAACTCGGAGAACACCATGTGGTCGGGGTATCCTGGAACAGAGGAGGACAGACACATCAGACCCAGGGCTTAGCCGAGCGAGGCCACGCCGCCGGAGCGCTAACAGCACGGAAACGGTCCAACGCCAGACGCCTCCGACAGAATAAAGAGCACCGAGACAGAAGGAAGGCATGACAGGTGGAAGTGTGAGAGGAAGGGCTCAGATAAGAAGACAAGAACCAGAGGTCACAGCTGTCCAACATGTGTCCGGTCAAAGGGTCCAGTCCAGCCAGGGGGATGAATTTACAAAGTCAAAAAGTACACAGTCTCGAATTGAATTAAGAAAAAAAAAAAAAAAGCTTGAATTAAGCAAAAAAAAAAATCTTGAAATTAAGCCAAAAAAAATCTTGAATTTAGCAAAGAATCTTGAATTAACAACTTCTATTATTCCATTATGCCTATAAATAATGACAACTTCAAATTTTTGTCTTTATTTTAGTGCAAAAAATAACATTAAATTATGAAAATATTTATAATATTCACAAACTATCCTGTAACAATAAAATGTGAATAACCTAGAATAGAATTGAATTAAGCAAAAAAAAAAAAAAAGTTTAGCTTGAACTAAGGAAAAAATGTTAATTAAGCACAAAAAAAAAAAAAAATCTTCAATTAAGCAAAAAAGAAACAAAAAACAAAATCTTGAATTAACAAATTCAAATGTTTTTCTTTGTTTTAGTGCAAAAAAACCCCAAACATTAAATTCTGACAATCTTTCCATTTCCAAACTCTCCTGTACCAATAAAATGTGACTAACCTGAACAAATGTGTCCAACCTGAAATGTCTGTATTAAATTCAGTCCAGTTTGAACTCTTTTCTTCCTGTTCCTCAGTGTTTAGTGTCTTTGGAGATCTGATCCAGAATGCACATGGACTAATGAGAAGTGGAGGAAGAAGACTGAGAAAACTTACACTGATTTTTTTCAGGTTATTCACATCTTTGTTGTTTGGATAGTTTATAAAAGTAAGTATTTTCATCATTTAATGGAGTTTTTTTGCACTAAAACACAGACAAAAATTGTCAGTTGTCATTATTTATCAGTTCTTCTGTTCTTATTTGACTGGTCTGGAATTTTTGCACTTTGTAAACTCATGCCAGGGGTCGAACTGGAACCTTTGGTGGGACAGATTTGGTCCTGGACCACATGTTCGACAGCCCTGTGCTAAAGGATGTGAACCCCCCCGCTGTGGGTGGACACAGATGAATGGTCCTTCACTCTGGGCTGTGCACTATTTCTTTTTCTCCGACTAAAAAACTGATTTGTGGAGTCAAAAGTATAGTTCACATCGTATTGATTTTATTATAGAGTTTGAAAGCAGATTAAACTTCAATAAGTCCTGAGCACAACGAAAAGGAAAGCCTGAAGTTTTCCACCACAGTTTAATGAACTCCTGCAACACCAGGGTTTCCCACACCTGTTTAAAACTTAACGCAGCAGATTTTACACCAAACTTTCACTCTGTCAGTGGGCTGTTGTTCTAGTAAAGGTTCTGGGAATCCAAAGCCTCAGAGGTCCAAAGTACTTTTTCAAATAGAACGTCTCCTTTACAGCAGGACTGTCAAAGCCACAGAACAGGTTCCACATCCAGGACTGTCAAAGCCACAGAACAGGTTCCACATCCAGGACTGTCAAAGCCACAGAACAGGTTCCACACCCAGGACTGTCAAAGCCACAGAACAGGTTCCACACCCAGGACTGTCAAAGCCACAGAACAGGTTCCACATCCAGGACTGTCAAAGCCACAGAACAGGTTCCACATCCAGGACTGTCAAAGCCACAGAACAGGTTCCACATCCAGGACTGTCAAAGCCACAGAACAGGTTCCACACCCAGGACTGTCAAAGCCACAGAACAGGTTCCACATCCAGGACTGTCAAAGCCACAGAACAGGTTCCACACCCAGGACTGTCAAAGCCACAGAACAGGTTCCACATCCAGGACTGTCAAAGCCACAGAACAGGTTCCACATCCAGGACTGTCAAAGCCACAGAACAGGTTCCACATCCAGGACTGTCAAAGCCACAGAACAGGTTCCACATCCAGGACTGTCAAAGCCACAGAACAGGTTCCACACCCAGGACTGTCAAAGCCACAGAACAGGTTCCACATCCAGGACTGTCAAAGCCACAGAACAGGTTCCACAGCCAGGACTGTCAAAGCCACAGAACAGGTTCCACATCCAGGACTGTCAAAGCCACAGAACAGGTTCCACATCCAGGACTGTCAAAGCCACAGAACAGGTTCCACATCCAGGACTGTCAAAGCCACAGAACAGGTTCCACAGCCAGGACTGTCAAAGCCACAGAACAGGTTCCACATCCAGGACTGTCAAAGCCACAGAACAGGTTCCACAGCCAGGACTGTCAAAGCCACAGAACAGGTTCCACATCCAGGACTGTCAAAGCCACAGAACAGGTTCCACAGCCAGGACTGTCAAAGCCACAGAACAGGTTCCACACCCAGGACTGTCAAAGCCACAGAACAGGTTCCACATCCAGGACTGTCAAAGCCACAGAACAGGTTCCACATCCAGGACTGTCAAAGCCACAGAACAGGTTCCACATCCAGGACTGTTAAAGCCACAGAACAGGTTCCACACCCAGGACTGTCAAAGCCACAGAACAGGTTCCACATCCAGGACTGTCAAAGCCACAGAACAGGTTCCACATCCAGGACTGTCAAAGCCACAGAACAGGTTCCACACCCAGGACTGTCAAAGCCACAGAACAGGTTCCACATCCAGGACTGTCAAAGCCACAGAACAGGTTCCACATCCAGGACTGTCAAAGCCACAGAACAGGTTCCACACCCAGGACTGTCAAAGCCACAGAACAGGTTCCACATCCAGGACTGTCAAAGCCACAGAACAGGTTCCACACCCAGGACTGTCAAAGCCACAGAACAGGTTCCACACCCAGGACTGTCAAAGCCACAGAACAGGTTCCACATCCAGGACTGTCAAAGCCACAGAACAGGTTCCACACCCAGGACTGTCAAAGCCACAGAACAGGTTCCACACCCAGGACTGTCAAAGCCACAGAACAGGTTCCACACCCAGGACTGTCAAAGCCACAGAACAGGTTCCACACCCAGGACTGTCAAAGCCACAGAACAGGTTCCACAGCCAGGACTGTCAAAGCCACAGAACAGGTTCCACAGCCAGGACTGTCAAAGCCACAGAACAGGTTCCACATCCAGGACTGTCAAAGCCACAGAACAGGTTCCACATCCAGGACTGTCAAAGCCACAGAACAGGTTCCACATCCAGGACTGTCAAAGCCACAGAACAGGTTCCACATCCAGGACTGTCAAAGCCACAGGGGTCCAACTCCTGTTCTTTCAGGTTCCACATTCAGCCTGATCTGATTTTAAATGGACTGAACCCAGAAATACCGACTACTGCATAGTTTTGTCTGTGTTTGAGTGCAAAAAAACATTAAATGATGAAAATACTTACTTTTATAAACTATCCAAACAAAAAAGATGTGAATAACCTGAAAAAACTGAAATTTCTTCAGAAAAATCAGTGCAATTTTAACCGTATTCTAGCTAAACGTCTCATTAGTCCATGTGCATTCTGGATCAGATCTCCAAAGACACTAAACACTGAGGAACAGGAAGAAAAGAGTTCAAACTGGACTGAATTTAATACAGACATTTCAGGTTGGACACATTTGTTCAGGTTAGTCACAGTTTATTGGTACAGGAGAGTTTGGAAATGGAAAGAGTTTCAAAATTTAATATTTTTTTGCACTAAAACAAAGACAAAAATTAGAAATTGTTAATTCAACATTTGTTTTTAACTAAATTAAGACCAAAAAAATCTTGAATTCAGATTTTTTTTACTTAACTCAAGTTTTTTTTTTTTTGGGCTTAATTCAAGATTTTTTTTTTTTTCCTTAATGTAAATATTTTCATAATTTAATGTTACTTTTTGCACTAACACAAAGACAAACATTTGAAGTTGTCATTATTTACACACATAATGGAACGTTATTTTTGTCAAATCAAATCGAGAAGAAAATACGGAGTCGTTAATTTGTGTGGGTTCTTCTGCTGTTCTTATTGGACTGTAGATCAGATTGGTCTGGATGTGGAACCCACACTAACATGAGTTCCACAGCCTGGACTGTGGAATTTATACACTGTGGAAATTCATCCCAGGGCTCAGACTGGAACCTTTGGGGGGACACATTTGGGCCCCGGGACGCATGTTTGACGGCCCTGGTCAAAGCCATAGAACAGGTTCCACATCCAGGACTGGATGAGCTGAAGAGGATAGAGCAGCAAGGAATAACTCAGCTAACCCTTAACTCAGCTAACCCTTAACTCAGCTAACATTTAATTCAGCTAACACTTAACTCAGCTAACACTTAACTCAGCTAACACTTAACTCAGCTAACCCTTAACTCAGCTAACTCATCTAACCTTTAACTCTTCTAACCCTTACCTCATCTAACCCTTAACTCTTCTAACCCTTACCTCATCTAACCCTTAACTCCTCTAACTCTTCTAACCCTTAACTCCTCTAACTCGTCTAACCCTTACCTCTAACTCTTCCCTTACCTTGTCTGTAGATCCTCAGTGCGTCCAGTATCTTGGCTCCTCGGAGCTGGGCTCTCAGCAGGCCTACGTCCAGGGTCATGAGCCCAGAGTCGGGGCTCTCTCCGTGGGTCACCCGTGGTTCGGCGGCCCCTCCCACCGCCTCGGCTTTGGGCAGCAGACAGTGGACGAAGTGAACCCTGGAGCGCCGCACCATGTCGATCAGAGCGTCCTAGGACAGACACACTTCGTTTACGTCTGGAATAAAACAGTCAGGTTCAGTCTACGGACTAATTCTGACTCTGAGCTCAGGTTTAGATTCAGTTCAGCCTGATCTGGACTGAACTCTGGATCCAACCCTGAGTCCAGAAACAGCAGGAATCTGAGGGGTTTCAGTTCTAAACCAACTGGGTATCAGAAACCAGGAGTGTTCAACTCATTTTTACAGTGGCCTAGAGGTGCAACAGCCCAAAAAATTATATATATAAGAAAAAAGAAAACAGCCCAAAAATATATATATATATATAAGAAAAAAAGAAAACGGCCAAAAAATTATATATATAAGAAAAAAGAAAACAGCCCAAAAAAAAAAAAAAATATATATATATATATATATATATATATAAGAAAAAAAGAAAACGGCCCAAAAAATTATATATATAAGAAAAAAGAAAACAGCCCAAAAATATATATATATATAAGAAAAAAAGAAAACGGCCCAAAAAATTATATATATAAGAAAAAAGAAAACAGCCCAAAAATATATATATATATAAGAAAAAAGACAACAGCCCAAAAAATTATATATATAAGAGAAAAGAGAAAACAGCCCAAAAAATTATATATATAAGAAAAAAAGAAAACAGCCCAAAAAATTATATATATAAGAAAAAAGAAAACAGCCCAAAAATATATATATATATATAAGAAAAAAGACAACAGCCCAAAAAATTATATATATAAGAGAAAAGAGAAAACAGCCCAAAAAATTATATATATAAGAAAAAAAGAAAACGGCCCAAAAAATTATATATATAAGAAAAACGAGAAAACAGCCCAAAAAATTATATATATAAGAAAAAAAAGAAAACAGCCCAAAAAATTATACATATAAGAAAAAAAAGAAAACAGCCCAAAAAATTATATATATATATATATGAAAAAAAAGAAAACAGCCCAAAAAATTATATATATATATAAGAAAAAAAAGAAAACAGCCCAAAAAATTATATATATATATAAGAAAAAAAAGAAAACAGCCCAAAAAATTATATATATAAGAAAAACAAGAAAACAGCCCAAAAAATTATATATATAAGAAAAAAAAGAAAACAGCCCAAAAAATTATATAAATATATATATATATATATATATATGTATAAGAAAAAAATAGAAAACAGCCCAAAAAATTATATATATATATATATAAGAAAAAAAGAAAACAGCCCAAAAAATTATATATATAAGAAAAAAATTAAAACAGCCCAAAAAATTATATATATAAGAAAAAAAATAAAACAGCCCAAAAAATTATTCACTACAAAAAAAAAAAAAAAAAAAAATCATCCACCTTTTCATTAAGGGGGCGCTGTTTACCCAAAGGTCTCTTGCTTTAAAATTAAGGGCACCACAAAAAATAAAAGCATAGACAGAAAATTTTTAAGGCCTTCAGCTAATGTGGCTAATGCTAACAAAGTAACCCACTGGAAGTGGAAGATGGAGCGCTAAGAATAAAGTTATTTTAAAAAATACATAGTGGATATTTTTTGGGCTGTTGTCTTTTTTTTTCTTATAATGGATAATTTTTTGGGCTGTTGTCTTTTTTTCTTACAGTGGATAATTTTTGGGGCTGTTGTCTTTTTTTCTTACAGTGGATAATTTTTGGGGCTGTTGTCTTTTTTTCTTACAGTGGATAATTTTTGGGCTGTTGTCTTTTTTTCTTACAGTGGATAACTTTTTAGGCTGTTGTCTTTTTTTCTTACAGTGGATAATTTTTGGGCTGTTGTCTTTTTTTCTTACAGTGGATAATTTTTGGGGCTGTTGTCTTTTTTTTACAGTGGATAATTTTTGGGCTGTTGTCTTTTTTTCTTACAGTGGATAATTTTTGGGGCTGTTGTCTTTTTTTCTTACAGTGGATAATTTTTGGGCTGTTGTCTTTTTTTCTTACAGTGGATAATTTTTGGGGCTGTTGTCTTTTTCTTACAGTGGATAATTTTTGGGGCTGTTGTCTTTTTTTTACAGTGGATAATTTTTGGGCTGTTGTCTTTTTCTTACAGTGGATAATTTTTGGGGCTGTTGTCTTTTTTCTTACAGTGGATAATTTTTGGGCTGTTGCCCCTCTGGGCCACCGTACATGAGTCTGTGTCCTGGCTGTTAATTAAACTCACCAATAAGATCCATACATGACAGAACAACTGCAAAAAACACAGACTTTTCAGCCCAAAGGAAACAGAATCTTAGACCCATTTCATGTCCAAACTGGAAAAGCAGACAGATGTGAAAGGAGGTGATTTTATTCCAGTTTTATGGACGACAGGTATGAAAGGAACACGGACAGAAGCCAACGTAAACATGTAACCCTTCCATCCTTCATCCTTCCATCCTTCCATGGTGGTTTTGTTTTCCAGTTTTATCACAGTGGAAGCATAATGAGGATTAAAACATGGGAGTTTATTATTAACTTTATAAAATCTGAGGTTTTTTCCTCAGTGTGGCCCAAACACTCCTTTCATAATTAAAACCGATTTTTCCTAAAACACATTTCAAAGTGACACTGAAGTTAATGCAGCGGAATGAAAGTGACATTGAGTTCATAATCCAATGAGTTTTTTCCGAACCGTCTGGAAGTGCCGCTGTGACCTTGTATTCAGTCTAAATGGAAGTCCAGACAGTCCGACCTGTTCTGCTCCACCTGGACCGTGTCCTCTACAGGTCTGGGACTCAGAGGGTTCTGTTCTGGATCTGATCTGTTCCCAGGACTGTTCCCTGTTGGACTCACATCTCTGATGTTGTTCCTGGTATCTGCTGCTCCCATCCTCTGTCTGTCTGTCTGTCTGTCTATGCTAATATGCTAATTGCTAATGCTAGTAGTTGTGTATATTAGGATGGGTCAAACTTACAGATGGAATTTCCAACAGGGATAATACTGAGTCCACATAGTGTTTTAAGTGCATTTTACTCTATTTGTAGTGCATTTCAGTATATTTTTAGTGCCTTTTTGTGTACTTTAGTGTATTGTAGTGTATATGTTACTGCATTTTAGTATATTTTTAGTTCATTTTAATGTATTTTTAGTTCATTTTTGTGTACTTTAGTGTATTGTAGTGTATATGTTAGTGCATTTTAGTATATTTTTAGTTCATTTCTGTGTATTTTTAGTGCATTTTACTCTATTTGTAATGCCTTTTAGTATATTTTTTAGTGTATTTTTGTGTACTTTAGTGTGTTATAGTGTATTTGTTAGAACATTTTAGTGTATGTTTAGTTCCTTTTGGTGTATTTATAAAAAAAATTTTTGTCTCCTCTGTATTTTTTTATTGTATTTGATGTGTCTATTGTCTTGTGCTGCTGTAAATTTTAATTTGTGCTTTGAGGGAGAAATCTATCTATCTATCTGTCTGTCTGTCTGTCTGTCTGTCTGTCTGTCTATATAATTATCACAGGTTTTGAATATAATGCATATATTTCCTGTAGTTTCTCCCCAGTTCTCAGTGGTGGTGGTAATAAACCAGTACAGAGTCAGAGTGATGACGGACCACTGCAGAGGGTCTGAGGTCCAGTTCTGACCCGTGTTGTTCTAATCCTTTGTAGTTCTGATCTGTGTGGTTCTGGTCCTTTGTGGTTCTGACCCATGTGAGTCCTGGTCCACTTACCACCTGCAGTTTGACCTGGATGCACAGGCTCTTCTTCTTGACGGCGGCCACCCCTGTGGTGAAGGTCTTCCTCATGCTGGTGGCCCGGCGCAGGGCCAGCTGGGAGCTGCCTTCCAGACCGGCGATGGAACCCGACAGCACCGTGGCGCCGCTGGCCCGGCCCATGAACAGCCCGCTGATGTTCTTCCTGCGGGGGGACGGACAGACGGATCACACATGACTCAGACGGGTTAGTTTGACCGCATTAGTCCACGTTTGGAGGATCATATGGAGTTCCTGCTGAAGGTCTGAGTGTCCGACACATGAAAGGCTGTTTGAACTGGATTCCCACAGCTGATACTGGAACACAGACTTCTACATGTAGGACCTTCTGTTAATGTCAGTGTAAATGAAGCCAAACTTTAGACTAAATACCATGCATCAGTTAGGCTGTCATTACCCAACAGGACTGGAGGTTTCAGATCCGACACAAACACACTTATCTGTTAGAAATGCAACATCAGAAACACCAACGTTTTCCCTCATTCAGATGTTTAGGAGGGAAACTTAACCAACATCTGTACTTTAGTTTTCTTCCCATCCAGTGACCCATGTTCCAGCCTGAAGGAAGGAAGGAAGGAAGGAAGGAAGGAAGGAAGGAAAGACAGACGGAAGGATGGATGGAAGGAGAGAAGGAAGGAGAGAAGAAAGGATGGATGGAAGGAGAGAAGAAAGGATGGATGGATGGAAGGAAGAACGGACGGAAGGATGGATGGATGGAAGGAAGGAAGGAAGGAAGGAAAGAAGAAAGGAAGGATGGAAGGAAGGAAGGAAGAAAGGAAGGATGGATGAAGGATGGACAGACAGAAGGATGGATGGATGGATGGAAGGAAGGAAGGACAGATGGGTGGACAGACGGACAGACGGGTGGATGGATGGAAGGAAGGAAGGAGGGAAGGAAGGAAGGAGAGAAGAAAGGAAGGATGATGTCAGGAAAGGTATGTATGAAAGGATGGACAGAGCGAAGATGGAATGGATGGATGAGGAAGAAGAAGGAAGGTCATGAGGGAATGAATGTAAGAATGAGAGAAGAAAGGAAGGTGATTGAAGAAGGAAGGAAGAATGAAGGAAGGGAATGAGAAGGAAGGAAGGAAGGAAGGAAGGAAGGAAGGAAGGAAGGATGAAGGATGAAGGATGGACAGACAGAAGGATGGATGGATGGATGGATGGATGGAAGGATGGAAGGAAGGAAGGAAGGAAGGATGAACAAAGCAAAGAAATAAAAATGGAAGTGAAAGAAAGAAAGAAAGAAAGAAAGAAAGAAAGAAAGAAAGAAAGAAAGAAAGAAAGAAAGAAAGAAAGAAAAGAGTGGTCATGAAAGGCAGGATGCCGTCCATCAGCTGGACTATCGTCTCATGTCCCTGTGACTCTTTTTGACAGACAGGCCTGGTTGATGGTCGTCTTTTTGCTTGACTGTGATTGGCTGGAGCAGAAGGTCCCACCCCCTGAGCGTCTGTCTATTCTAATAAACGTTTGTTAGTGCTTGTGTTAGTGTTAGCGCTCGTGTTAGTACTCGTGTTAGTGTTTGTGCTCGTGTTTGTGCTCGTGTTAGTGCTCGTGTTAGTGTTTGTGCTCGTGTTAGTGTTTGTGCTCGTGTTTGTGCTCGTGTTAGTGCTCGTGTTAGTGTTTGTGCTCGTGTTAGTGTTTGTGCTCGTGTTTGTGCTCGTGTTAGTGTTAGTGCTCGTGTTAGTGTTTGTGCTCGTGTTTGTGCTCGTGTTAGTGCTCGTGTTAGTGTTTGTGCTCGTGTTAGTGTTAGTGCTCGTGTTAGTGTTTGTGCTCGTGTTAGTGTTAGTGCTCGTGTTAGTGTTAGTGCTTGTGTTAGTGTTTGTGCTCGTGTTAGTGCTCGTGTTAGTGTTAGTGCTCGTGTTAGTGTTTGTGCTCGTGTTTGTGCACGTGTTAGTGTTTGTGCTCGTGTTAGTGTTAGTGCTCGTGTTAGTGTTTGTGCTCGTGTTTGTGCTCGTGTTAGTGCTCGTGTTAGTGTTAGTGCTCGTGTTAGTGTTTGTGCTCATGTTAGTGTTGTGCTCGTGTTAGTGTTTGTGCTCGTGTTAGTGTTAGTGCTCGTGTTAGTGTTTGTGCTCGTGTTTGTGCTCGTGTTAGTGCTCGTGTTAGTGTTAGTGCTCGTGTTAGTGTTTGTGCTCGTGTTAGTGTTTGTGCTCGTGTTAGTGCTAGTGCTCGTGTTAGTGTTTGTGCTCGTGTTAGTGTTTGTGCTCGTGTTAGTGCTAGTGCTCGTGTTAGTGTTTGTGCTCGTGTTAGTGTTTGTGCTCGTGTTAGTGTTTGTGCTCGTGTTAGTGTTTGTGCTCGTGTTAGTGTTTGTGCTCGTGTTAGTGCTAGTGCTCGTGTTAGTGTTTGTGCTCGTGTTAGTGTTTGTGCTCGTGTTAGTGTTTGTGCTCGTACTTGTGTGAGTCCTGCAGCAGCGTGGCGGCGTTCTGAGCGGCTGGGTTGTGTTTGGCGTGGCTCAGCCAGCCCTGGGCGTCGTACTCCACCCAGTCCGTCCCGTGGCTGTGACCCAGCAGGAAGAGGAGGGGCTTGTCTCCACGCAGCAGCAGATTGACACCTGAAACGTGGACACATCATTAGCGTGGACTCGGGCGGTGGCGTCGCGTCCCCGTGGCGGACGTAGGACCCACCTTTGTTTTCTCCGTGTGCAGAGCCGTAGTAGCTGAAGAGTCGCTCTAACATGGTCTGTTCAGAACCGCCGGGTTGGACCGCCTCCTCCTCCATCAGCCACAGAAGACCACGAGCCTCATCTGTCCTGGACAGAGTCCGAACCTGAGCACAAACAGGAAGCCGAAGAAAATGGGATCATTAAAAAACAACCTAACGGGGAGCATAATATTATTATTATTATTATTACTATCATCATCATTATTATTATTATTATTATTATTATTATTATTATTATTATTATTACTATCATCATTATTATTATTATTATTATTACTATCATCATCATCATCATTATTATTATTATTATTATTATTATTATTATTATCATTATTATCGTTATCGTTGTTGTATTACCTTGTCCCCCGAAGGGTAGGCAAGGGGTATTATTTTTGGTTTGTTTGTTTGTTTACACTTTAGCCATAAAACTATTGGTTGAATTCAGACCAAACTGGGTTTATAGATTACCAGTGACCCAGAATAGATGTGATTACATTTGGGAAAAGTAGGTCAAAGTTAAAATTTTTTATGAATTTTTAAAATCTTTTTTCCCACATTTTTCGAAATTTCACGTCTATAAAAACATCAATTTTGTTTCCATTTCCTTCAAACTTGGCACAAATACAGAGGCAACTGATATGACATCAGCACACACATAGACATGATGACATCAGCTGGATCGATACCAAAATAAGATACAATACATGTGAGGGGCGGGGCTTATTGTACCTAGAACCTCATGTTACTGTTACATTTGCGCTGCCTACACTTAGAAATGCGTTTACGTTGTTTTCACTACCACAACACTTGCACATTTTCATGCAACTTTTTATATTTTGAAAACCCTTTCATAACAGTTTCTCTCTAATTTGCACATATTTTTTAATTGCACACTTTTTATATTTTATACTTTTTTAACATATGTCTGTCTCTTATTGTGTTATGTAAATGTAAGTACAGAGGGTTGTGGGGGGTGGAGCCTATCGCAGGTACCATCAGGTAAGGGTGGGGTCACCCTGGACACGACACCAGCTGTGACCATCCATCCACTGAGCCCCTTTACATCCACACAAATTATCCGATTACTATTGATCATGTAAACAGTCTAATCTGACCTGTTCGATCAGATAACAGCAGTAATCTGATTACAATCAATCAGATTAAACACCTGGATTTATCCCAGTACTCCCATGTCTTCCTCAAGGTTCTGATAGTTTTGGATTTTTCATTCTAGTTCAGTTTTATTTAGTTTTGCCTTTTTTTTTCTCTAATTCAGTTGGTTTTAATTCGTTTTTAGAGCAGGTTTGCTAGTTTTTTTTTTAGTTTTTATTATTTTCTAAATGCTTAGTTTTAGTTTAGTTTGAGTTTTTTCGTATCTTTTATCTTCCTCACCGTTGTATTCAAAGAAATCCCACGCAGAACTTTCTCCCAGACAACTCTAAACCACAACTGATGAGAAGTGACGGACCGAAGTGTCGTATGGTGCCGCTAGCTAAAATTGCTCAAGCAAAATAAATCAATTTCATATCAATCCGACATTGACAAAGACGAAAACAAAGGGAATTTTATCCATAATTTTTATCCGTTTTAGTTAGTTTTGTAAACACACAATACAGTTTCAGTTAGTTATGGGGTTTTTTTCTTTTAATTATAGTTTTTATTTATTTCAGTTGACGAAAATGTTTTTTTTCAATTCCAGTTTTCGTCATTTTGTTCGTTTTTGTTAACGATACCAACCTCTGTCTTCCTGCATGTAAACAGGTTCATCTGATTTATTTAGTTCTGTTATGTCTGCACATGTGGAAAAACAATTAAAATCGTAAAAAACTGAAGTTACATAGTTAAATATGAGTTGAAACAATAACAGGAAGTTTGATTCTACCATCACTATGTACGTACGAACTCTGAAAGAAATCCAATAATGGACTGGAGCGTCTAAACCAGGGTTTACGATTATCGCATTTCTGAAGCGGATGTAAATGCATCAGATTTGGTTATTTCAATGATGTAATTACTAACAGTTATTGCATACGTCGGATTCACACTTTATGAACCATCCAGTGTCAGTATCCCCCCCCCCCCCCCCCCCCGACCCCAGTTCACACTCACAAACTTCTATTTTACACTGTTTAAAAACTCTGACTAATTTGCACAACAGTAACATATACATATATTTGTGTGTATGTGTATCCCTGGACACATCCACTGAGTATTGTGTCACTATGTTCTGACATTAGTCCTGATAGTTCTGGATCCCAGAACCCTGTTAGAACACAAACACCTGGATTCATCGCAAACACACACTGATGTTCAGATAGTGGAGTAACAACTACATTTACAGTGATTTGGTCATTTTGTTGGTTATGTTGTCCATTTTTTACTCATTTTGTTGATTATTTTTGTCCATTTTTGTTCATTTCATTGATTATTTTGGTCTTTTTTTTACACATTTTATTGATTATTTTGTCCATTTTGTTGATTATTTTGGTCTTTTTTTACTCATTTTGTTGATTATTTTGTCCATTTTTGTTCATTTCATTGATTATTTTGTCCTTTTTTACACATTTTATTGATTATTTTGTCCATTTTGTTGATTATATTGGTCTTTTTTTTACTCATTTTGTTGATTATTTTGTCCATTTTTGTTCATTTTGTTGATTATTTTGTCCTTTTTTACTCATTTTGTTGATTATTCTGTCCTTTCTTTTGTTCAGTTTGTTGATTATTTTGGTATTTTTTACTATTTTGTTGATTATTTTGTCCATTTTTGTTCATTTTGTTGATTATTCTGGTCATTTTTAAACTTATTTTTTGAATTATTTTGGTCTTTTTAACTCATTTTGTTGATTATTTTGTCCATTTTTGTTCATTTTGTTGATTATTCTGGTCATTTCTGTTCATTTTGTTGATTATTTTCTTAATTTTTCAGAATTTTTTTGCTAACCATCTACTTTCTTTACTTCTGAGGCAGAAAAATCTACCATTAAACTCCAGTCTAATACTGATGTTTCTAAACTCTATGGACATAAATCTGTGGACACATCATGTCTGCAGCTGTCAGATGTTCTGTTCAGGAGGATCACACACACAAACATCAATATTAATAATCAATAGGATATCTATCCCATAATATCCAACTGTATTCTGACATTAGTCCTTATAGTTTTGGATCCCAGAGCCTGTTAGAACACAAACACTTGGGTTCAACGGCTCCATTTGTGTCTGAGTTTAACAGTTCTGATCTGCTGTACGAACAAACGTGCTCATTCCTTTTCATTTATTCCTTTTTATGCCTCGTCTACGGTTGCACATCCTTTTCATTCGGACTCTGCTCATCGATTCTGCTTCTTCCCAAATTCACCCTGTTTCAGTCCAATCATTCGACAGTCAGATTAAACCAGGTCCTCTACGCCTCATGTTGACATTTTATTTATTTATTTAAGCCAAACCACATTTTTGTGTGTTGAATATGTGCACTAGCTCACACCTAAAAAACAGGACATACTGTTTAGTAACAGTCCTGACGCAGATACAGAGCCTTGGTTTACAATAATAGAAGGTTATAGCTTTTACAATATACATATAGCATACAGTATGTATTTAGTTATTTTATAAAACTATTTTTGAACATGTTACTGCACTGTAAAAAAAAAAAAAAAAAACTAAAAAAAAGGGTAATATTCCGGCAGCTGGGGCGCTAAAAAAATACTGTTAACGGAAAATAACAACCTCATAAAATTACGGTAATTTTCCATAATTCAAATACAGTTTTTTGCCCTAACTTTACATGAGATTTTGCATATTTTTTTGACTTTTTAATGTTTAATAAAGAATATTTACACGTATTTACATGTTCCATACAGGAAAATACCAATTAAATGAAAAAAATAGACTGTGATTTTACAAGTCAAATGCAAAATAACATGAAAAAAATAACTGTGAATAACCATAAAATTTCCATTTTTTAAAAGATTTTTTTTTCTTTTTTCACAGAAAAATACAGTTAATACAAAAATATACTGATAAACTGTCCAAATACAGTTTTTATCAGTGGATTGTACAACTGAGTCTCATTGAAAATTAATTATTTATATATTTATAGGTAATTTGATTGTTTTAATACATGTAAATATTCTTTATTAAACGTTAAAAAGTCCAAAAAATATGCAAAATCTCATGTAAAGTTAGGGCAAAAAAGTATTTTAATTACAGAAAACTGCAGTATTTTGATGAGATGATTATTTTCTGTCATTTGCAGTATTATTTTGGCACACCTGCTGCTGGAATAATCCCATTTTATTATTATTAATATTTATTTTTTTTACAGTGCATGGTTATCACGATAATTAGATATTAAAGGGTAATCCTAACCGTCTGCCATCTTACCGCGGTTTATCGTTCTACCAGTAATGGTTCCATCCCTCTTCGTATTAGATAAGGCTCAGATCTGTGCTTAAAGGGGTTGAAGTCGGTGTATTATGCAGAAGTGGAACCCATTTGATTTGTATTTACGGTGAATAAAAGCTCATTTCCCTTCCTTTGGTAAACAGCCTGGGTCATAAACTGCCGTGCAGATAATTACCAGTGGAATGTGTGGTTTGAAGGCGGGGTGGTCTCCTTTCACTGCTGCTTTGGCTGTTCTGTACTGTTTCTTCACTATAATCTAATCCACAGTGGTGTGCTGTCAGTCAGTGTTTGAAGGCTTCTTTCTGTCTTTCTTTAATCTCATTAGTGGATGAAAGGACGCTGCAGAAGTGTGCAGTCTCTGAATACGGAGGTGGAAAACACCAGCGCTCTCTCAAGGCTTTTCATAATCAAAGCACAGATCAGGTTTTTGTGCAGCCCAAACCTAATTAGCTGCAGAGGTGAATTCTGGATGTTTTTCACAGATACATTTGAAAAAAAATAAAAAAGGTTTGTTGTTGTTATGTGACCAGAAATCACAAGTCAGTGAATCACTTGTGCTGCCCACTCAAACACAAAGTGGCTTTTAGCTCGGTTGAATATGTATGTTTTCAGCCCCGTCTACATGTGTGCGCTCCTGCACGTCCAAACTAAAACACGTACAACACTGCATCGGCCTTTGTTGTGTTCTAAGTGTTCATTTTCATGAACTAAATACCGACTCATGACTATGGAACTGTTCAGGTTGGATGATGATAAGATGCACAGAAGGTCAAAGTGATGCAACGATATGAGATTAGATGATTATTTCTGGAGAGGAGGTGTGGTCACAGAGGATTCTGGGTAAAATAAACAACACACAGTTCATTCATGGTCATCAGTAGGGCTGGGCATCATGGTCAATTCCCTTATCGATTCGATTCATAAGGTTCTGAATCAATTAACTGCGATTCAATTCAGTATTGATTGATTCAGATTCATTTAGTGATACCAAAGTACAATTTGAGTCATAACCTGATTATCTGACTACTGCAGCCACGCAACACAGAATCTATGTTTATATTAAAAAGGACATAAATCTGACATTTCAGCAGAAAACAGATGAATCTGCTCTGAAATAATGAACACAAACATGTCCATGTTTCTCCAGTGGACCAGATCAGACTTCTTCTTCATCTTTCTTCTGTTTTATTCCTGGTGCTTCCAGTCTTAAGGCTCATTCCTGTCACCCTGGGGCACTGACACCAGTTTGGCCCCTGAAACAGACTCATGTTGGGCCCTTGGTACAAGAAACTCACTGGAGGGGGAGGGTGGGCGGAGCTTCCTGATTTCCACTTCACTATTTCTTTAACTCCGCCCTCAGCCACAGGTCATCCAAGTTAATATTTCTAAAACAACTGGCTTTCACAACCCGCCAGCACCAGACAGTTCCTCTGCACTGCTCGTATGAGTTTGAGGCCGGGAGGACCTCCCACTGAGGGCTTTTCCCCACCCTTCCTCCCACTGAGGGCTTTTCCCCACCCTTCCTCCCACTGAGGGCTTTTCCCCACCCTTCCTCCCACACCCTCCCTCCCACTGGGGGCTTTTCCCCACCCTTCTTCCCACTGAGGGCTTTTCCCCACCCTTCCTCCCACTGAGGGCTTTTCCCCACCCTTCCTCCCACTGAGGGCTTTTCCCCACCCTTCCTCCCACTGAGGGCTTTTCCCCACCCTTCCTCCCACTGAGGGCTTTTCCCCACCCTTCCTCCCACTGAGGGCTTTTCCCCACCCTTCCTCCATGTTCCTCCTGTGACAGAACCGTTGCAAGCACCACCAAGACTACACAAGGGGCTGGCGAGACGGAGCCGGCCACACTTCTGCGTCGGTGGTTCCTGAGTCATTTACTTGCGGTCCTGCTCTGAAAAATCCATCTCTTCCACCATTAATGGATTACACAAAATTAAAAAGAAATCGATCCAAAATGGATCAAATTGATTTTCTGACCCAGCCCTAGTCATCAGGTTTGGTTTCAGAGCTTCACTGCCCTCCTTCCATTGTGAGGAGCACAGACAGAAGGACAACCTGAGTAGGGACGTCCCCATTAGATCTACAGATGAACTGTGGAGTTGAATGAAGGAAGAACTCAGAGCCAAGCAGAACATCGACAGTTTATGGAGAGCACAGGGAAATGTGGAAAAGGAAGAATTCCACTGAAAAAAGACACGTATCACTGCTTTAAGGTTAGAATTTTGCTAATGAATCTTCTCTAATAGTTTAATGAGCTGAATTCTGGCTGATGTGTAATATTTAGTATCAGTGTTCTTTGTGTCTGTTACCTACAGATAATTCATGGAATTATGGCGATAACTGTGTTTAACCCTTTAACCCCTGAGTCTAAACTGGTCCGCCTGGACAGTATTTTTTATTTAAAAAAAAAAAAAAAAAGCTAAATATCACTGCTTTAAAGCGCTTTCATTATGTTTGATGGAGGAAACTGGAGGTTTGATGAATCTAATGTGGAACAATCAAACCCATTCAGTGAAAAACAGAAATGAGACTTACTTCGGATCAGAACACTCTGTTTTACTTTGGATCAGAACACTCTGTTTTACTTCGGATCAGAACACTCTGTTTTACTTCGGATCAGAACACTCTGTTTTACTTCGGATCAGAACACTGTTTTACTTTGGATCAGAACACTCTGTTTTACTTCGGATCAGAACACTCTGTTTTACTTTGGATCAGAACACTCTGTTTTACTTTG
Organism: Sphaeramia orbicularis; assembly: GCF_902148855.1. Lineage (NCBI taxonomy): Eukaryota > Metazoa > Chordata > Actinopteri > Kurtiformes > Apogonidae > Sphaeramia > Sphaeramia orbicularis. The sequence continues at coordinate 52,994,732 of NC_043969.1, read as the reverse complement.
GATCAGAACACTCTGTTTTACTTCGGATCAGAACACTCTGTTTTACTTCGGATCAGAACACTCTGTTTTGCACTCAGTCCCTTGTTTTTAACTTTTCAAAGTGTGGGAGTGTTAATAGAACAAAGGTTTAGTTTAACAATGGTGTGAAATGGACATTATATGGTGCTGCTCACAAGAAATCAACAGCAAATGCACAAAAAATGTTTTCATGTGTCTGTGGAAGCTGAAGCGGCAGTATTTACGAAAAAAAAAAAAACAAAGGTAAAACTTTAATTTAATGAGCACATTTCACTGGAAAAACCACCGTGTGCCGCACAAAGCATCAAAAATAGCAAAATATCACTCCTTTAAGACCTACCATAACAAATGTAATACTTTTTAAAGACTTTTTCACGGTATTAAATGGAGTTTTGTAAATTGAAGACCTTTTAAGACCATGTGGGAATCCTGCACACACTTGGAACACTGCTGACGGAGCATGAACTCCAACAGGAAACAGAAAAACAGACCAAACCCACAATCACAGCCAGTCACTTCAGTTAGAATATACAGAAAAAAGGCCTGGTTTAGTTTCTGTTCAAAAGACACACACTGTAAAAAAAATATCTGTAATTTAACTGAATTTTCACTGTTTATTTTATAGATTTTTCCTCTATTTTTCAGATACAGGAAAATATCAATGAAATGAAACAAACAGACTGTGATTTTACATGTCAAATGGAAAAGAACAGGAAAAAACTGGAACTGTGAAGAACCAGAAAATTTCCATTTTTTTAAAATAATTTTTTTTCTTTTTTCACAGAAAAACACAGTTAAAATACATTTGCAAATGTATCACAATTTCACAAATATTTATTTTTTATTTATGAGATTAAACTATTAATTTAAAATGTAATACTGTAAAAAAGTAACAAAACAAGATAAAACTACTGACAGTTAACGGTAACAGAAGTATTAGTTCTGTCAGTTGAACCAGACTTGTTTGTTCATTGACAAATATCTTGTGTAATTACAGGAGGTTTCACAACAAAAGTGTTGAATAAATGTATTTTTGTGAATGTATAACATGTATAAGCACTGATAAACTGTCCAAATACAGTTTTTATCAGTGGATTGGACAACTGAGTCTCACTGAAAATTATTTAGATATATATTTATAGGGAATTGGATTGTTTTAATACATGAAAATATTCTTTATTAAACATTAAAAAGTCAAAAAAGTAAAAAAAATAATAATAATAATAATAATTAAAAAAAAGCAAAATCTCATGTAAAGTTAGGGCAAAAAACTGTATTTTAGCTATGGAAAATTACCGTATTTTTATGTGATGGTCATTTTCCGTTATTTTCAGTATTTTTTGGCACCCCTGCTGCTGTAATAATATCTTTTTTTTTTTTTTTTCACAGTGCATGTGAATAAAACAAGAGTCTGAGTCTGTGGTTTTTTCTTTCTGTTTTTTTTTTTAAGAAATAAACATGTTAAACACGTTAAGGGCTTATGTATTGGGTCTCCTTCAGTTGGACTGTGGTGCACTTTGTCTGGACTGTTCAGACACAAGCTCCCATTGACATTTAGATGAAAGCAGCAGTGATGCAATCCCATCACACACAAACAGCCCAGGCTCAAACAGCGACGCTTTGGATGGAAATGTGTTCATGGTGTGGAGAGGTGACATGTACAGACATACACAGACTGAGGGGATGTGTGGACCATCTGCTTTTACCACATCAACCAGGCTGTCTACACTGTAAAAAAAAAAAAAAAAAAACCAAAAAACCTGTAATATTCCAGCAGCTGGGGTGCTGAAAAAATACTGTTAAATAATGGAAAATAACCATCTCATAAAAATATGGTAATTTTCCATAATTCAAATACAGTTTTTTGCCCTAACTTTACATGAGATTTTGCATATTTTTTTGTCTTTTTAATGTTTAATAAAGAATATTTACATGTATTAAAACAATCCAATTCCCTATAAATATATATATAAATAATTTTCAGTGAGACTCAGTTGTCCAATCCACTGATAAAAACTGTATTTGGACAGTTTATCAGTGCTTATACATGTTATACATTCACAAAAATACATTTATTCAACAGTTTTGTTGTGAAACCTCCTGTAATTACACAAGATATTTGTCAATTAATAAACAAGTCTGGTTCAACTGACAGAACTAATACTTCTGTTACCGTTAACTGTCAGTAATTTTATCTGGTTTTATTTTATTTTATTTTTTACAGTATTAAACTTTAAATTAACAGTTTAATCTCATAAATAAAAAATAAATATTTGTGAAATCACATTTGCAAATGTATTTTAACTGTATTTTTCTGTGAAAAAAAGAAAAAAATTCTTTTAAAAAATGGAATTTTTATGGTTATTCACAGTTACAGTTTTTTTCATGTTATTTTACATTTGACATGTAAAATCACAGTCTGTTTTTGAAATTTCATTGATATTTTCCTGTGTCTTAAAAATACAGGAAAAATCTGTAAAATAAACAGTGAAAATTCTGTTAAATTACAGATTTTTTTTTTTTTTACAGTGTAGCTGGGAGCTCCATGGATGCGTTTAGGTGTCAATATTAAAAATCAGACATTTACTTAAAGTGAAATGTCAGTTTGCATGAGTGTGTGTGTGTGTGTGTGTGTGTGTGTGTGTGTGTGTGACATTTCCCAGATAATTAAGTTTATCTATCATTATGTATAATTACAGGCAGGATTAGGCCGTCATATATGCCTGTGTTTCCCAAACTTCAATCAGTCAATCCACAGGTGTCAAACATGCGGCCCGGGGCCAAATCCAGCCCACCACAGGGTTCAGTCCCAAATGCAAAAATTCCACTAAAATATGAACAGTCCTTTTAGTTCAGGTTCCACATTCAGACCAGTTCAGTCTGCAGTCTGCAGATTCAGTCAAATACCATCAGAATAACAGAAATAATGACAACAAATTTTTCTCCTTGTAAATGTAAATATTTTATCTATTTACACTAAAACAAAGCATCATTTCACAAAAAATAAGAGTAACCTGAAATAATTGGAACAACCTGAAATGTCTTAAGAGAAATAAGTGTAATTTTAACAATATTCTGTCTGTTATTAAAGGTTTTGTGTATTTGTAAGTTATAATGTACATGTGTAAATGATAAACTGAGGCAGAATTGTATTAAAATTACACTTATTTTTCAGTTTGTTCATCTTATTCACATTGTTTGAAAGCATAGTTTGTAGATGTAAACCTTTTCATAACGTAAATTTACTTTTTTTACTCTAAAACATAGAGAAAAGTTTGGAGTTGTCATTATTTCTATATTATTCTGTTTTTATTTGACTGGTTCAGCCCACTGCAGATTAAATTCAGCTGAATGTGGAACTGAACTAACATGAGTTTGACCGCCCTGAACCAATCAATCGATCAAATTTTATTTATACAGCCCCACATCATAACCGAAGTTATCACATGACCCTTTCCATTTAGAGCTGGTCTAAACCAGACTAATAAACGAATGCACAGACACCAACACAATCCTCCAGGTGGAAACACCTGGACACACTGTTTGTGTTTGGGACCTAAAACGGGTCACACTGTAAAAAAAAGCTGTAATTTAACAGAATTTTCAATTTTTATTTTACAGAATTTTCCTGTATTTTTAAGATACAAGAAAATATCAATGAAATGACAAAAACAGACTGTGATTTTACATGTCAAATGGAAAAGAACAGGAAAAAACTGTAACTGTGAAGAACAATAAAATTTCCATTTTGAATTAAGCAAAAAACAACATTAAATTTAACAAAAAATCTTGAATTAACAACTTCCAATTTCTTTGTTTTAGTGCAAAAAAATAACATTAAATTACGAAAATATTTATTTACAAACTATCCTGTAACAATAAAATGTGAATAACCAAGAATAGAACTGAATTAAGCAAAAAAAAAAAAAAAGTTTAGCTTGAATTAAGGAAAAACTTTTGAATTAAGCAAAAAAAAATCTTGAATTTAGCAAAAAAATCTTCAATTAACTTCAATTTCTTTGTTTTAGGGCAAAATAACATTAAATTATGAAAATATTTATCTTTCCAAACTATCCTGAAACAATACAACGTGAATAATCTAGAATAGAACTGAATTAAGCAAAAAAAAAAAAAAAAAAGTTTAGCTTGAATTAAGGAAAAAATGTTGAAGCAATTTTTTTTTTCAATTAAGTAAAAACATATTGAATTAAGCCAAAAAAAAAAATCTTGAATTTAGCAAAAAATCTTGAATTAACAACTTCAATTTCTTTGTTTTAGTGCAAAAAAATAACATTAAATTACGAAAATATTTATTTACAAACTATCCTGTAACAATAAAATGTGAATAACCAAGAATAGAACTGAATTAAGCAAAAAAAAAAAAAAAAGTTTAGCTTGAATTAAGGAAAAACTTTTGAATTAAGCAAAAAAAAAATCTTGAATTTAGCAAAAAAATCTTCAATTAACAACTTCAATTTCTTTGTTTTAGGGCAAAATAACATTAAATTATGAAAATATTTATCTTTCCAAACTATCCTGAAACAATACAACGTGAATAATCTAGAATAGAACTGAATTAAGCAAAAAAAAAAAAAAAAAAGTTTAGCTTGAATTAAGGAAAAAATGTTGAAGCAATTTTTTTTTCAATTAAGTAAAAACATATTGAATTAAGCCAAAAAAAAAAATCTTGAATTTAGCAAAAAATCTTGAATTAACAACTTCAATTTCTTTGTTTTAGTGCAAAAAATAACATTAAATTCTGAAAATATTTACATTTACAAACTATCCTGTAACAATAAAATGTGAATAACCTGGAATAGAAGTGAATTAAGCAAAAAAAGAAAAAAAAAAAGTTTATCTTAAATTAAGGAAAAAATGTTGAATTAAGCAAAAAAAAAAATCTTGAATTAAGCCAAAAAAAACCTTGAATGTAGCAAAAAGGTATAGAAAATTAAAATTGTAATAAATTCAAACTCTACTCAGATATTTAAGCCGACATTAAAGCAGATCTGTACATAGGCGTTTTCCCCTAGTGCGGTAATCAAATACGGTTATCACAATAATTAGAATTTAAACGGTAATACTAACCGTCTGCAATTTAACTGCGGTTTATCGTTATACCGGTAATCGTTACCTCCCTCCCTCCAACATATTCAGAAGCTGACAGTTCCAGCTCTCCTAAAAACAGCTGATTCAATGCAGATAATAGAAGAAGAAAACCCATCAGTTTGAGGGTGACGCAGATTTAAACCTGTCTGTATTTAAGACATCAGCCGATGAAAGTGTTTAAGGACACAGTGGAGTTTGTTGGATTAAAGCTGAGGCGGTGCCGCTGATGATGGACCAGGCTATTTGCTGGCTCAGTTCTATTTCCAAAAGCTCATTAAGGCTACGACCTGATCTGCATTAAAGTCTCATTTAAGAAGATTACACAAAAAAAAAAAAAAACAGTACCTCTGACAAACCCTGAGAAGCTGGGGAGGTCTTGTACACTGTGTACGGCCTTCGTCACTACACTGTGGGTGGATTTTACAGATTCTGACGAGGGTCTTAATGTGAATCCAAATCAATACGGAGCGATGGGTATCAGGGTTCAACCAAGGACTGGACCAGTCCGATCGCATTAAAGGTGTTAGAACTCGCACTTAGACAAAAGTAACATTAAAAAAAAACAACAAAACACTGGGATGTGTTGCATCTAGATCTACGTAGAGAACCCCAGTTTTTGTGATTCTATGTATTCAGTTCAGTTCACAACGCACAGGCAGACTCAACGTGCTTCACACCAGGTACACAACATAAAAAACTACCAGAAATTAAAGCTGCAAGCAGCATTGGGCGGGACCTCACACCGGGCGTTCCGCCTCCCGTGACCGTCCACACCTCAGCTCCACTCACACCTGTCCGTCCCCATACCAGTTCCCACCCTTTAGTGTCTGTCCTCCTTACATCTGCACAGAACACCAGCGACCCTCTGCTGAAACCACCATCACCTTTAAATCAGACTTTTATTTTGGAAACCCTACTGTGTGTATGTGCATTTGTTTTGTATGTGAGAGAAAGAATCAGTTTGAAAAATGAATTGAAATTGTATGAATAACTGAGCATAAAAGTGATGATTTACCACATTTAAGACTATTATTTTGGAAAAACCCTATTGTGTGAGCATGTGTGTCTGTGAGAAAGAGTACTTTTGAATGAAGAAACATTGTACAAACAGTTGAGCGTTTTAATATTGAATCAAAGTGTTCACCAGCCATGACATACATACCAACTTTGGTGAGTTTTGGAGCATGTTAAGGGCGTCAGATGGTAGTTTAAAGTGGAAAAAGTATAAAAAATAAACAAATTTCAATAAATCAATTACCATACATCCCATTTCAAAACTTTTTGCATGTGAGAGTTGTGGTGAGTCCCCTGAACGTATAGATATGTCACATGTTGGGAAAGATGCAGTTTGGAAACTTTGGTGGGCCGGTTTGGAAACTTTGGTGGGCCGGTTTGGAAACTTTGGCGGGTTGGATTGGAAACTTTGGCAGGTCGATTTGGAAACTTTGGCGGGTCAGTTTGGAAACTTTGGCAGGTCGGTTTGGAAACTTTGGCAGGTCGGTTTGGAAACTTTGGCAGGTCGGTTTGGAAACTTTGGCGGGTCAGTTTGGAAACTTTGGCAGGTCGGATTGGAAACTTTGGCAGGTCGGTTTGGAAACTTTGGCGGGTCAGTTTGGAAACTTTGGCAGGTCGGTTTGGAAACTTTGGCAGGTCGGTTTGGAAACTTTGGCAGGTCGGTTTGGAAACTTTGGCGGGTCAGTTTGGAAACTTTGGCAGGTCGGATTGGATCCTTTGGCGGGTCGGTTTGGGCCCCTGGGACGCATGTTGGACAGATGTGTTGTAGCTGAAACAACTCCAGATAACTGACGTTGCTTTTCTTGTTGCATTCTCGTTGGACTTTGGACCTTTAACGGACCTGCAGAAACCCTGTTCTGAAGCGTTTGCTAGCTGCGTTGCTAATGCTAATGCTAACGCTGACACCCAGACAGACAGACACAGACAGTGAAGTGATTGGTTGGTGGTTCTTACCAGAGCTTGTGTGGAGGTCTGGTCAATGGCAGCTACAGACACTGAAGGACTGGACTCTATGTCATCTAAAGCAAGCTCTATGTTCTCCTAGAGGCAGAAAGGGGAAGGACGGGAGGGGATAAAGGCCTGGGTTAGTACCCTACTGGAGCACAAGGGCAGGATATACACCAGCAGGAAGTGGAGCTGATCGAGCATTTATTCGACTACAGATTGGGTTGAATGATCAAACACACACAAGGCTGGTTCTACACAACCCATAATGAACTGGACCTGCATGGAGTTAGCCTCAGATCAGAACTGTTGAACCCAGACACACATGGACTAAAGTCTGGAAGTCCAGGTGTTTGTGTTCTAACAGCGCTCTGGGATCCAAAACTATAAGGACTAATGGCACAATAGAGTTGGATATTATGGGATAGATATCCTATTGATTATCAATATTGGTGTTTGTGTGTGAAAAATGAAGAATATAATCAACAAAATGAACAAAAATGACCAGAATAATCAACAAAATGAGTAAAAAAAACCAATAATCAATAAAATAAACAAAACAGGACAAAATAATCAACATTACTCTGGTATTTGATTATTTTGGTCTTTTTTACTCATTTTGTTGATTATTTTGTCCATTTTTGTTCATTTTGTTGATTATTTCCTTCATTTTTCACACACAAACATTAATATTAATAATCAATAGGATATCTATCCCATAATATCCAACTCTATTCTGACATTAGTCCTTATAGTTTTGGATCCCAGAGCGCTGTTAGAACACAAACACCTGGACTTTCCACAGACTTTAGTCCATTTGTGTCTGAGTTCAACAGTTCTGATCTGAGGCTAACGCTGTGCTTGCTGTGCCCCCCCCACCTCCTTGTATCTCTCCATCTCCTGGACGAAGGTGCGTTCGTGGAACAGCGTCTGCAGCCTCTCCTGGGTGTAGTTGTGGCACAGCTCCTCGAACGTGGCTCCACGCTGCTGCTGAGAAACACGAGGGTTCTGGAAACCAGGGGTGTCCACGATGAGCAGCGAACACAGAGAGTGCTGACTGGACTTCAGAGCTCTGAGGGGGGACAGGAACAAGCACAAACATCACATCTGAACAGGAACAAGCACAAACATCACATCTGAACATGGAGAAGCACCAACATCACATCTGAACAGGAACAAGCACAAACATCACATCTGAACAGGAACAAGCACAAACATCACATCTGAACAGGAACAAGCACAAACATCACATCTGAACAGGAACAAGCACAAACATCACATCTGAACAGGAACAAGCACAAACATCACATCTGAACATGGAGAAGCACCAACATCACATCTGAACAGGAACAAGCACAAACATCACATCTGAACAGGAACAAGCACAAACATCACATCTGAACAGGAACAAGCACAAACATCACATCTGAACATGGAGAAGCACAAACATCACATCTGAACAGGAACAAGCACAAACATCACATCTGAACAGGAACAAGCACAAACATCACATCTGAACATGGAGAAGCACAAACATCACATCTGAACATGGAGAAGCACAAACATCACATCTGAACATGGAGAAGCACAAACATCACATCTGAACATGGAGAAGCACAAACATCACATCTGAACAGGAACAAGCACAAACATCACATCTGAACATGGAGAAGCACAAACATCACATCTGAACAGGAACAAGCACAAACATCACATCTGAACAGGAACAAGCACAAACATCACATCTGAACAGGAACAAGCACAAACATCACATCTGAACAGGAACAAGCACAAACATCACATCTGAACAGGAACAAGCACAAACATCACATCTGAACATGGAGAAGCACAAACATCCCATCTGAACAGGAACAAACACAAACATCACATCTGAACAGGAACAAGCACAAACATCACATCTGAACAGGAACAAGCACAAACATCACATCTGAACAGGAACAAGCACAAACATCACATCTGAACATGGAGAAGCACAAACATCACATCTGAACAGGAACAAGCACAAACATCACATCTGAACAGGAACAAGCACAAACATCACATCTGAACAGGAACAAGCACAAACATCACATCTGAACAGGAACAAGCACAAACATCACATCTGAACAGGAACAAGCACAAACATCACATCTGAACATGGAGAAGCACAAACATCACATCTGAACAGGAACAAACACAAACATCACATCTGAACAGGAACGAGCACAAACATCACATCTGAACAGGAACAAGCACAAACATCACATCTGAACAGGAACAAGCACAAACATCACATCTGAACAGGAACAAGCACAAACATCACATCTGAACAGGAACAAACACAAACATCACATCTGAACAGGAACAAGCACAAACATCACATCTGAACATGGAGAAGCACAAACATCACATCTGAACATGGAGAAGCACAAACATCACATCTGAACAGGAACAAGCACAAACATCACATCTGAACAGGAACAAGCACAAACATCACATCTGAACAGGAACAAGCACAAACATCACATCTGAACAGGAACAAGCACAAACATCACATCTGAACATGGAGAAGCACAAACATCACATCTGAACATGGAGAAGCACAAACATCACATCTGAACAGGAACAAGCACAAACATCACATCTGAACAGGAACAAGCACAAACATCACATCTGAACAGGAACAAGCACAAACATCACATCTGAACATGGAGAAGCACAAACATCACATCTGAACATGGAGAAGCACAAACATCACATCTGAACAGGAACAAGCACAAACATCACATCTGAACAGGAACAAGCACAAACATCACATCTGAACATGGAGAAGCACAAACATCACATCTGAACATGGAGAAGCACAAACATCACATCTGAACATGGAACAAGCACAAACATCACATCTGAACAGGAACAAACACAAACATCACATCTGAACAGGAACGAGCACAAACATCACATCTGAACATGGAGAAGCACAAACATCACATCTGAACAGGAACAAGCACAAACATCACATCTGAACAGGAACAAGCACAAACATCACATCTGAACAGGAACAAGCACAAACATCACATCTGAACAGGAACAAGCACAAACATCACATCTGAACAGGAACAAGCACAAACATCACATCTGAACAGGAACAAACACAAACATCACATCTGAACAGGAACAAGCACAAACATCACATCTGAACAGGAACAAGCACAAACATCACATCTGAACATGGAGAAGCACAAACATCACATCTGAACATGGAGAAGCACAAACATCACATCTGAACAGGAACAAGCACAAACATCACATCTGAACATGGAGAAGCACCAACATCACATCTGAACAGGAACAAGCACAAACATCACATCTGAACATGGACAACAGGTAATCATCAGGTGTGACGGAGCACAGGAGGCCCAGGCTTAAACAGCTGGGTTTCAGATACACAAGGACTAAGACCCCTTATTAATTATTTATATATATATTTATAGGCAATTGGATTGTTTTAATACATGAAAATATTCTTTATTTAACATTAAAAAGTCCAAAAAATATGCAAAATCTCATGTAAAGTTAGGGCAAAAAACTGTATTTGAATTATGGAAAATTACCGTATTTTTATGAGATGGATATTTTCTATTTTACAGTATGTTTTTGGCGCCCCAGCTGCCGGAATAATACTGTTTTTTTTGTTGTTTTGTTTACAGTGTACTGTATATTATAAATTCTATATTTTTTATAGTAAATGTTTTTATCCAGGCACTTTAGTTTTTAACAAACTCGGAGAAAATAATGTCATATGTGGAAACTTTGATGTAAATCAGTGCAAAGTCAGATAGGCCAGTACTGGTTTAATCATCTCATTTCCAAACCTCTTACTCTGTAAACCTCCCTGGGGTGATGGGCAAAGTTCATCTGTTGTTTTCTTTGGTTTTCTATTGTTTGTTGAACTGTATTTTCTTTTCATATGCATTTTCTGTTTCCGTTGGCTGGTTTCATATCTGCATTTGTAAATGTGACAGTGCTGTGAACCCACCTGTTAATGAGGGAGATGACCAGAGTGAAGAGCTCCGAGTACAGACCTGACGCCATGGCCTCCAAACACTCCAGAGCGGTGACCTTTGACCCTGACAGAGGAAGAGGAAGAGGGGAGGCCAAAGGGGTCAGAGCTCCAGTTCAAAGGATGCAGGCGTACTCTACAGACCTCAGACCAGTGGAACCTTTGAATCTTGTTCTAGGTCTTAGATCAGGGGGGTCCGGTCCTGGTCCTGCAGGTTTTAGATGTGTCCCTGTTCCAACACCTGAGTCACATGATCAGCCTATCATCAAACTGCAGAAGACTGAGAAGGACGGTCAGATGGACTGGAAGAGGAAACATCTGAAACATGCAGGACAGTGGATCTGGAGGACCAGGACTGGACAGCCCCGCCTTAGAGAATGTTTACACAGAGCCTCAGACTGAACAGAAGATGTAACGTCTGAAAGGGGTCAAAGGTCATATGGTGTGGGTGTAAGTGTTTGGGTGGGTGTTTACCTGGGCTTTCTCCTTGGCTGCTGTCGTCAGATCCTCCTCTGAAGGAGGTGGAGTGTTGGAGTCCTTTGGCCTGGTGTTTGAAGATGGAGGAGGACAGCTCCTCTAAGGTACAGCCCAGCAGGTAGGACGCCTTCTGAGCCCATTCATGACGAGCAAACTGTCGACGACCGGCTGGAACACAGAAGAAGAGCACAGGTCACATGACTGCAACCACTGATGAGGATGAGGATGATGATGAGTATGAGTATGATGATTATTTTTATTATTACTATTATTTAATCTTCCATAATTCAAATACAGTTTTTTGCCCTAACTTTACATGAGATTTTGCATATATTTTTTTCTTTTTAATGTTTAATAAAGAATATTTTCAAGTATTAAAACAATCCAATTCCCTATAAATATATATATAAATAATTTTCAGTGAGACTCAGTTGTAAAAACTGTATTTGGACAGTTTATCAGTGCTTATACATGTTATACATTCACAAAAATACATTTATTCAACAGTTTTGTTGTGAAACCTCCTGTAATTACACAAGATATTTGTCAATGAACAAACAAGTCTGGTTCAACTGACAGAACTAATACTTCTGTTACCGTTAACTGTCAGGAATTTTATCTGGTTTCTTTTTTTTCACAGTATTAAACTTTAAATTAACAGTTTAATCTCATAAATAGAAAAGAAATATTTGTGAAATTATGATACATTTGCACATGTATTTTAACTGAATTTTTCTGTGAACAAAGAAAAAAATTCTTTTTAAAAAATGGAAATTTTCTGGTTCTTCACAGTTCCAGTTTTTTCCTGTTCTTTTCCATTTGACATGTAAAATCACAGTCTGTTTGTGTCATTTCATTGATATTTTCCTGGATCTGAAAAATACAGGAAAAATCTGCAAAATAAACAGACAAAAAACAAACAGTGAAAATTCTGTTAAATTACAGATTTTTTTTACAGTGTATGTTATTCTGATAGTATTTGACTGGCCCTGCCCACTTCAGATTGAACTGGTCTGAATGTGGAACCTGAACTGAAATGATAGTTCATATTTTAGTGTAATTTTTGCATTTCATAAATTCATCCCAGGGCCGGACTGGACCCTTTGGTGGGCTGGATGTGGCCCCTGGGCCGCATGTTTGACACCTGTGGTCCACTGTGTGTGGAGCTAACAGCTGGTGGTCCGCTGTGTGACGCTGCTGTACATGATAAAGGATCAGAAAGCAGCTGCTGGGACCAAACACTGGTCCAGGGAAACTCCAGCTGGGACAGACACCACACCTGCCTTCAACATGTCCACACCAAATGGGATCTGTCAAGGTTTACAGGGAATTTGTATTTTTTATTTTTTTAGGTTTTATCTAAAAAGTTCAGTGTAAAACTTTCAAAGCAGATGAGAAGACTGCACTTCACTTCTGCTGAGTCAGATGAACCCTTCTGAGGTGTGTGTTGGCATGTGTTTGTCAGTGACAGAGAACATGTAAAGTGACCACACAAAGGCCCACACTGTGTTCGTAAAAGCTTTAGACTCTTTAAAAACACATTCAGGAAAAGCAGCTCATTATGTAACACATTCTCATGTCATTATATAAGAACACCCACAGTTCCCCCAGACTGGAGTCGAGCAGTTTGTTTTTTTTTTAATAACAAAAATGTAATACGTGTGTTATATTTTTGACAATTAGGCTCCATTATATCTGCCATCAAAGCTGACTCTATTCTTGTTCTAAATCACAGGTGTCAAACATGAGGCCTGGGGGCCAAAACCAGCCCACCGAAGGGTCCAATCTGGCCCCTGCACTGTAAAAAAAATCTGCAATTTAACAGAATTTTCACTGTTTATTTGACAGATTTTTCCTGTATTTTTCAGATACAGGAAAATATCAGTGAAATGACAAAAACAGACTGTGATTTTACATGTCAAATGGAAAAGAACACAAAAAAACTGGAACTGTGAATAACCAAAAAATTCCCATTTTTTTTTTAATATTTTTTTTTCTTTTTTTACAGAAAAATACAGTTCAAATACATTTGCAAATGTATCGTAATTTCACAAATATTTCTTTTCTATTTATGAATTAAACTGTTAATTTAAAGTTTAATATTGTAAAAATAAATAAATAAATAAATAAATAAATAAATAAAACTAGATAAAATTCCTGACAGTTAACGGTAACAGAAGTATTAGTTCTGTCAGTTGAACCAGACTTGTTTGTTCATTGACAAATATCTTGTGTAATTACAGGAGGTTTCACAACAAAAATGTTGAATAAATGTATTTTTGTGAATGTATAACATGTATAAGCACTGATAAACTGTCCAAATACAGTTTTTACAACTGAGTCTCACTGAAAATTATTTATATATATATTTATAGGGAATTGGATTGTTTTAATACAGGAGGAGGAGGAGGAGGAGGAGAAGGGAGGGCAAGGAGGTACGAGGAGGAGCAGAAACAATAAAAATGCTAATGACTTTAGGTCTGGAAGGAACGATGAAGGCATGAGGAGAGAAAACCCACAGAGGAGCAGAGGATCTGACATGAGGTGTTTTCAGGTAAAAACCAGTGGACTGGTGGTGGTGTTGTTGTTGTTGTTGTTGTTGTTGCTTTACCTTCGTCTCCATCTGTGTTTGACAGAAGCAGCAGCAGCAGCAGCATGCAAACATGCAAAAAGAGACGACGGGGTTAGAGAAACAGTTCACACACACACAAAAACTACAGCACCAGAGGACCCAGCACCCAGGACCAGGACCAGGACCAGGACCAGGACCTGGACCGTCTACAGTCTGAGTCTTTGTAGTGGATCAGAACCTTTAGAGGGCCGGTTTTGGCCCGTGGACCGCATGTTGGACACCCCTGAGTTAGAGGAACATTCTAGACCTGCAGCACACAGCCTCATGCTGCCTTCACGTCTCATGGGGTTTATGGTAAATATGAGTTACAATCACAAAAATTGCACATGAACGCATCACGTTATATTTTCCACTGTAGAACTGGGAAAAAATTTTAGCCACAGGACGAAAACAACCTTTGACCTTTTCAACATGGCAGTGAGCAACGAGGGATTCATCACAAACGATAAATAATGGTTATATAAACGTTCTGCTGCAGTTAGCTGATGATTCTGCACATTTATAGTACACTGTAAAAAAAACCCTGTACTTTAACAGAATTTTCACTGTTTGACAGATTTTTCCTGTATTTTTCAGATACAGGAAAATATTAATGAAATGACAAAAACAGACTGTGATTTTACATGTCAAATGTTTAATAACACGAAAAAACTGTAACTGTGAATAACCATAAAATTTCCATTTTTTAAAAGAATTTTTTTTCTTTTTTCACAGAAAAACACAGATAAAATACATTTGCAAATGTATCGTAATTTCACAAATATTTCTTTTCTATGTATGAGATTAAACTGTTAATTTAAAGTTCATAATGTAATTTTTTTTTTTATAAAATGAGATAAAATTCCTGACAGTTAACGGTAACAGAAGTATTAGTTCTGTCAGTTGAACCAGACTTGTATGTTCATTGACAAATATCTTGTGTAATTACAGGAGGTTTCACAACAAAACTGTTGAATAAATGTATTTTTGTGAATGTATAACATGTATAAGCACTGATAAACTGTCCAAATACAGTTTTTATCAGTGGATTGGACAACTGAGTCTCACTGAAAATTATATATATATATATATTTATAGGGAATTGGATTGTTTTAATACATGTAAATATTCTTTATTAAACATTAAAAAGTCAAAAAAATATGCAAAATCTCATGTAAAGTTAGGGCAAAAAACTGTATTTTAATTATAGAAAATTACCGAATTTTTATGATGGTTATTTTCTGTTATTTAACAGGATTTTTTTTGGTGCCCCAGCTGCTGGAATAATATCTTTTTTTTTTTTTTTTTTTTTACAGTGTACACACAATGTGCAAAAACCAAAAAATTACCAAGAAAATCTGAATTTTTTTTTTGCACTGAAATTAAATATCTGAATTTTTTGTCTTTGAATTCATTCATGTTCATAAACTTAGAATTACAAAAATTCAGATGCAAAAAAATCAGATCACACATCTGCGCTAACTGTCTTCCTGCATCAGTGTCACATGACCAACCTAATGTAACCGGATTGGCTGGCTGTCGGTTCAACTTGAAATAGAATCATTGCTTATCTCTCGTGTCCCGGATGTGCGATCTGAATTTTTCGCATCTGAATTTTTTTTATTCTAAATTTATGAACATAGTTGAATTCAGAGACAAAAAAATCAGATACTTAATTTCAGGGTAAAAAAACTTCTGTGCTACACATTCAGTAGCTTTTATAATTTAAAACCTGATGAGACAGATTTGCTTCCATAGAAAAAGTGACTTTTGGGGTAAAATCTCTGATCATCTGAACATAAACCCAGTGAGTCCAACCACTGTCACTGATCCAGTCGTAGAAGATGACGGTGTTTCCACGGTAACTATGGAGCCTCTGCACGTCCAAATATGGTCATATCTGATGACCATGAAAACATCAGTAACTGTATTTTACACCAGTTATTGGCATGGACTGACAGGATTAACGCATCGACAGGTATTCAACAGTTTAGATCAGTAGTTCATTCTGGTCGCAGGTGCCTGTTCGGGCCTTTATGGGTTCAGATGAAACTGTATTTTTTAGTTTTCAAACTTGCCGCCTCCACCTTCTCAAATCCTTAAACTATTCCGCTCCTCTGTCAGCAAACACCAAACCCTTTTACACCGTTATTTTTTTTTTTCTCCAGGGAAACAAAACCCTCCACCTCCTCCGTCTGAGTCTGATGAAAATACAGATACTCCGTCCACAGTGTGAGGTTAAAGCGCTGTCATCACGTCCGCCGGTCGAAGGGGTCGGACTGATGTGGCCACGCTGACACCTGGTGGCACTTTAAGGAATGTTCACTGCAGTCTGACTGGGATGAGGCAGGAAAAATGATCAGACCACCGTTTGTTTTCTTCAGTTTCTTGTTCGTTTTAATGCCTGGTCCAACTAAAGGTCCACTTATTTGGACAAATATAATAATAACAACAAAAACAGCTCATAGTAGTTGGATTTCAGAGCTGATATTTATCTATTTAACATGTTTTCTGGATAAAAAAACAAAATCCCTTCAGTTCTTCCATCAATCACCTGGAACGAACGACAAAACGACCTGAACGACAATAATAGGTGCAATAGTGACCGCTCCATCAGGCAATATTTTTTTTACCTTTACTAACTTATTTATTTATTTATTTTAGTGCAGTTTTTAAATATTTTATCATATATATGCACTGTAAAAAAAATCTGTAATTTAACAGAATTTTCACTGTTTATTTGACAGATTTCTCCTGTATTTTTCAGATACAGGAAAATATCAATGAAATGACAAAAACAGACTGTGATTTTACATGTTAAATGGAAAAGAACAGGAAAAAACTGTAACTGTGAATAACCAGAAAATTTCCTTTTTTTAAAAGATTTTTTTTCTTTTTTCACAGAAAAATACAGTTAAGATACATTTGCAAATGCATCATAATTTTACAAATATTTCTTTTCCATTTATGAGATTAAACTGTTAATTTAAAGTTTAATACTGTAAAAAAAAAAATAAATAAATAAAACGAGATTAAATTCCTGACAGTTAACGGTAACAGAAGTATTAGTTCTGTCAGTTGAACCAGACTTGTTTGACAAATATCTTGTGTAATTACAGGAGGTTTCACAACACAAATGTTGAATAAATGTATTTTTGTGAATGTATAACATGTATAAGCACTGATAAACTGTCCAAATACACTTTTTATCAGTGGATTGGACAACTGAGTCTCACTGAACATTATTTATATATATATTTATAGGGAATTGGATTGTTTTAATACATGTAAATATTCTTTATTAAACATCAAAAAGTAAAAAAATATGCAAAATCTCATGTAAAGTTAGGGCAAAAAACTGTATTTTAATTATAGAAAATTACCGAATTTTTATGAGATGGTCATTTTCTGTTATTTAACAGGATTTTTTTTTGGTGCCCCAGCTGCTGGAATAATATTTTTTTTTTCACGTTTTTTTTTTTTTTACAGTGTAGTAAAGGCTTTAGACTCTTTAAAAACACATTAAGTAAAAGCATCTCATTATGTAACACATTTTACTTCTTTTTTTTTTTTACAGTGTGGGTTGTTTTTAGTTGGTGTTTTTAAAAATGTTTGTTTTATTTCATGCTGTGCATTCTGCAGTTTCATTCTGTAACAGCATCTGGGATGTTTTTACTGAATGACAATGAATAAATCTGAGTCTGAAACTTAAAGATCTGCTTTCGCTGGACACTGTTTCAGAGGATGTTGTATGACTTAGAGAAGCAGACGTGTGTCTGCAGATGTTTTGTCTGACGCACTTCATCCTCATCTCGCCGGCACTTTTAGCAAAGTTGACTTTGAAAGGTTGGACTTGGTTTTGTGCTTATTTATGTTCTGAAAACTTGTCTGTTTTTATGTATGACAGTTTGTGTCTGTATTTAATGTGCTGCTGGGACACTCATGGAAAAGGGATTTTTAATCTCAGTGAAGTTTTCCTGGTTAAATAAAGGTAAATAAATCAATACAATCTATGTCACTGTACTGATAAAAACGGTGCTTTTATTCATTCCATGTTTTCTTTTCTGTCTGTTTTAGTCACATGACTGATCACTTAATTGCATAACCATTGTTTTTGACGGTCTAATAATTTTTTCCGCGACTTTGTGTCCACACACGGTCCACAAAAAGCCCACACCTGGATTTAACCAAGCGAACAGCGAAGAGGAATTCATTCGATAAATGGTGCACTAGAAGTTCTTTAAACTGAAGCAGCATCTTCTCATTTCTGAAACGTCCATCAGTTTGACAGAAGCATAAATGTTCGACACTGCTAAGACCGCTCAGGTTTATCTAGGGGGAGGTTCCATGGTGTTGCTTTCAGTCGATGTTTATGTATCAGAATGCAGTCAGTGATGTCGGAGGTTTTTCTTCTTCTGTCCTTTTCACGTTTAATTTTAAACTCCTAAAACAGACGCCTGTTTTGTATGTGATTCACAGCAGGATTCTAATCTCCTCATCAGACTGTTCTACACTCAGCGCTGAGCATTTTCCATTTCAGACTCCTGTAGAATTCCTAATCCTCTCCAATATCTCTGAGCGGCTTCTTTAATTAACAGCATGTGTTAATGTGCATCTCTGATGTTTCTTTACTCGGTGAAAACAGAAGCGCCGGGTTGTTTTAATGAAAGAACGTGTTTCGATGCTGATTAAAGACAGACACGACCCAATCCCTGGTTAATCTGCACATGCACCAGCAGACGTTGAGTACAAGTCCACATGCACCACTTCAACCACAGGTTCGGTTTGAAGGTCCTACCTTTGGTGGCCCCTGCAGCCCCCAGGTGGTAGATGCCCCCCAGGATGAGCCACAGGGCCTTCTGCTCCTCAGAGGATATACCCAACACCTTCATGGCCGCCTGCAGTTTGGTGAACTGCTGGGACGAGCGCTGTTTGTCCTCAGGCTGAAGAAGACACGAGGACAGATGAGTTAGGACGACAGGAACGGACAGGGACAGACGGAAAAAAAACACACTGAAGAGGAGCAGTACCACTGGAAACCACAGGGGGCGGGGCTGAGATTTGAAGAGAATAATTTCCACAAATGACAGAAGTTTTCAAAGAGCGAAACACACACACACCGGTCAGATGTGAACGCTCCTGTAAACACTGTACCTTCGTCTGTGGGAGGATCCCAAAGGTGCTGTTCTCCGCCAGGTGGTTGAAGTGCAGCTCCGTTCTACGACAGAACAGAGGAAAGGCTTTGAAAACGGAGGTAAGACTGCGATAGACAAGTGTCGATCAGTTCATCGGAAATACAACTCAGAAAATCAATGATGTGACACTCAGACATACATTATTTTTACAAACCAAACTGACGCAGAAGTTCTGAACTGTGAACACATGCTGTTCTGAACCCTTTCATGCATGAATTATGAGCCTTAATCAACTTTTTGTTTTTTTTCTGAGTGTTTTTATTCCTCTTTAGGTATGAAAAAAACAATGTGATTAAATTTTTTTTTATGAACCTATTTTTCATGGAGTTCCAAAAATGTCCACTCAGCTGAACATCATGTGTTTAATTTTTGAAGCACAGACACATGCATTTACTGTCGAACTGTGTGAAAACTATGAAATAAATGTTTTTTAACGTTGCTAATCTGATGTTTTCTCTCATTTTAACATACTATAATAGGAGTTATTACTCACTCCAATAATATGCAAAAAACAACAAAACACAACAACTTCTTGTTTAAAAAAAACAAACTGTTAATTACAGTCTAATAACAATTAGCAACTGATTTACTTCCAAATATTTTGCTACAGATCAGGAATATTACCCTTTTTTTAAATTTTTTTTTTTCACAGTGTAAACATGTGCGGTGCGTCGACCACATGAGCAGATAAACGATGCCTGAACCTGCGGCTGCAGCTCCTTTAAGGAAACCTCGACAGTACAAGGACAGGACGGCGTTTCCATGGCGTCTGCGGTGGGCGGACCCAGCGCTGCAGGACTCACCTCAGGCTGCTGTCAGCGCCGGCCATCATGTAGTAGAAGACGTTGAAAGTGGATTCAGCCTCAGGCCGTCTGCTCACCCGCAGCTTCTCCAACAGCATGGTCTGAACAGAACACAACAGAACACAACAGAACACAACAGAACACAACAGTCAGACAGATGTGCTGGTCCACCGCCTCTTCCATCCACACAAACAGCTGTGACAGAAGGTCAGTGATGTGCACAGAGCGGAGCATTCACCAAAACCTGATGAAAGGTCAGCAATAGGGATGTGAACAATTAATCGATTAATTGTCAATAAGAATTTGCTCGATTAAATTATTAATTGTCAGTTAATTGCCCTTGTCTGCCCGTACACATCTGTCCAAAGGCTGACGGTTTGTCTGCGCTGCGGCGCTGCGACGCTGCGGCTGGAATAGGCGGTCATTGAACCGGATCATGGCGTTGATGAGTTAGAATGTGTGTATGGACATGGAGGAGCAAACACAGAGTGACCGTCTGTTTATTGGAGCGGTGCACCCCGAATAAACACACACACAAATGTGTGGTCGGTATCAGAGCGTTTTCCTGGAGGTTGGTCTAGTCCACTGTCAGTGACAGAAGTTCAAACCTCCTCCAGACTCCTGATCCAGGACACAGGGATGGAATGCATTTGTGAAGCTTCAGGAGGAAAAGAGGAATGAGCCAAAAGTTTCACCTTCACTTCTGGGGGGGGGGGGGCAGACTGCACCGTACCCCAGAAGTAGGATGGAAAGTGACGCACGCATGTACATGGTTACCAACCAACACGCACGCATCGCCCAGCATGTGTGTGGCTGAGTTACCCCACACACACCGAGGAAACGCACACATGTGCACCCCCCCCCCTTACACACCAACAGATGAATTCCACAGGAAACACTGACTGTATCCAATGGATCAATAAATCAGTCATTGAGGAATATGACCTGGTTTTATCATGAAGTGTAGAAACTATATTTAGCTTTTATTCTTGTAGACCATATTGAAAAAGAAAGTCAGGTTCTCAGGGAAAATCGCTGCTTATCAATTAACTGTTAATCGCTCAATAAGGGCAACCAGCTAATGATTAATGAATTAATTGATAATTTGCATCCCTCATCAGTGAAGTGTACAGAGCTGAGCACTCACCAAAACCTGCTGATGTCCAGGACTACAGCAGGTTCTGCTCTGGAGTACACACCTTTAACAAACTACCCACTGGTTAGACTGTGTCCAATACACACAGCACACTGGGTCAATTCAGGATTAGACTAGACTAGACTAGACTAGACTAGACTAGACTAGACTAGATTAGATTAGATTAGATTAGATTTCACAGATTTCTGTGTGTGTGTATTTGACAAACATGCAAACTGCCACTGCAGAGGAGTAGACAGGTGTGTGTGTGTATGTGTGTGTGTGTGTGTGTGTGTGTTACCTGTATAGATGCAGATGCCACCTGTCCTGCCTGGTCAAAGTCCAGTGACACTACATGTGAGAATCTGCTGGCGTTGGTGTTCATGGCTGTAGAACTGTTTCCAAATGCCTCCAGAATGGTGTAGACGGCCTGCCACTTCTCAGCTGAGTCAACACACACACACACACACACACACACACACACAAGCAGAATTATTCCACAGAGCTGCGTCATGGTCCAGACTGGACGGTCAGAGCTGACTGTTCCCTTTAAAGCTGTCTGCTGCAGGTCCATGTGCATCACAGATCTGATCTCCACAGACACTAAACCTTTAGTTACAGGCAGAAGATCGGTGAAATGCCACTTCAATTTCTTTACAAATGTCCAGTTGTTCATATTTGTTCAGGTTATTCACATGTATTGTTAAAGGCTAGTTTGTGACTGTAAACGTTTTCAGCTGCTTTCATGCCACTGCTCTGACCTGCTTCATTAACATAATTCAGTTTCAGGGGTTAAAGGGTTAAATGTAGCGGACACTGGAAACAGGTCCAAACCCTTTACGCCGTCTGCTCACCAGAGAAGATTTTTCCGGTGCTTCCAGCGATGGACACCAGGTACTGGACCAGGTGTTGGCAGTTGGTGGTTTTCCCACTGCCGGACTTTCCCAACAGTACGATGGACTGGTCCTGTCTGGTGGTCAGCAGGTTCCGATAGGCCGACTGGGCCACGGCGTAGATGTGAGGGGCCGAGTCCTCCCGCCGACAGCCTTTGAACATGTGCATGACCTGGACAGAAAAAAGAAAAATAAGGTCTGGTTGAGTTTATTTGGATCGTTCAAGCAAGTTTTTTTTAAATTTGTACAACAAATAATTCATTCATTCATTTTCT